>NW_024070186.1:70446146-70721146 GCF_014754425.2 Oryx dammah | reverse complement strand
GCCAGGCTTCAGCAATACGTGAACCGTCAACTCCCTGATGTTCAAGCTGGCTTTAGAAAAGACAGAGGAACCAGAGATCAAATTGCCAACATCCGCTGGATCATGGAAAAAGCAAGAGAGTTCCAGAAAAACATCTATTTCTGCTTTATTGACTATGCCAAACCCTTTAACTGTGTGGATCACAATAAACTGTGGAAAATTCTGAAAGAGATGGGAATACCAGACCACCTGACCTGCCTCTTGAGAAATCTGTATGCAGGCAGGAAGCAACAGTTAGAACTGGACATGGAACAACAGACTGGTTCCAAATTGGGAAAGGAGTACATCAAGGCTGTATATTGTCACCCTGCTTATTTAACTTATATGCAGAGTACATCATGAGAAATTCTGGGCTGGAAGAAGCACAAGCTGGAATCAAGATTGCTGGGAGAAATATCAATCACCTCAGATATGCAGATGACACCACCCTTATGGCAGAAAGTGAAGAGGAACTAAAAAGCCTCTTGATGAAAGTGAAAGACAAGAGTGAAAAAGTTGGCTTAAAGCTCAACATTCAGAAAACGAAGCTCATGGCACCTGGTCCCATCACTTCATGGGAAATAGATGGGGAAACAGTGGAAACAGTGTCAGACTTTATTTTGGGGGGCTCCAAAATCACTGCAAATGGTGATTACAGCCATGAAATTAAAAGACGCTTACTCCTTGGAAGAAAAGTTATGACCAACCTAGATAGCATATTGAAAAGCAGACAGTACTTTGCCAACAAAGGTCCATCTAATCAAGGCTAAGGTTTTTCCAGTGGTCATGTATGGATGTGAGAGTTGGACAGTGAAGAAAGCTGTGCACCAAGGAATTGGAGAAGACTCTTGAGAGTCCCTTGGACTGCAAGGAGATCCAACCAGTCCATTCTAAAGGAGACTGGTCCTGGGATTTCTTTGGAAGGAATGATGCTAAAGCTGAAACTCCAGTACTTTGGCCACCTTATGGGAAGAGTTGACTCATTTGAAAAGACTCTGATGCTGAGAGGGATTGGAGGCAGGAAGAGAAGGGGACGACAGAGGATGAGATGGCTGAATGGCATCACTGACTTGATGGGCGTGAGTCTGAGTGAACTCCGGGAGTTGGTGATGGACAGGGAGGCCTGGCGTGCTGCGATTCATGGTGTCGCAAAGAGTCGGACACGAGTGAGCGACTGAACTGAACTGAACTAAAGGTTAAACACCTAAGAGACCAAGTTCAAAGGATGTAAATAGGATCAGAAATTGGGGAGCCAAGTGGAAAGTTTCGAGACACAAAGATTGATCAGAATAATATTGAGTTGGCTAAAAAGTTCATTTGGGTTCTTCTGTAACATCATATGGAAAATCCAAACAAACTTTTTGGCCATCCCAATGTTTAGAAAGCAAGAAGAAAGAGGTGGTGTGATTATTGAGAATAGTCTCCATATATCAGCAACTTAGCATCCCACGGATGATATAGATAAATCTTTATTCTAGGACTGATTTAGTCTCAATATTAAGGCTTGACACTCCTGAGGAGGGCTTCCCAGGTGGTGCTAGTGGTAAAGTACATGCCTGCCAATACAGGAGACGTAAAAGATTCAAGTTCAATCTCTGGATTGAGAAGATCCCCTGAAGGAGGGCATGGCAACCCACTTCAGTATTCTTGTCTGGAGAATCCCATGGACAGAGGAGGGTGGCAGGCTACAGTCTATAGGGTCACAAAGAGAGAACATGACTTAAGTCACTTAGCATGCACACACTCCTGAGGCCTCTACACAATGCCATGTGTATTAAGAGTCCTCTCCACTCAAATTGGTGAGAACATGAACTATTCTCAGCTTTTTGTGAAGTCCAAGAATTGTTTTGCAATTGCTTTCTGATTCTTCTTTCAGGGGCACCTCAGTGAGTTTCCACTTGTGCAAATACTGATTATTACTCAATCAAAGATTTGAGGGGACATCTCTGCAGATCTCTGGAGCTCCCTCTCAGTGCAGCTTCCTTCTCTCCAATACCTTCCCACAAATTCTAGATGTCTAGATTTTCTTAAGCTGATCTATCACTAAAATCCAATAAGATCACTAGGCTCAGGTTTGGTTTTCCCTCCCTGTAACCTGGAAACTGCCACCAGGAAGGAAATTATATAATCACAGACCTTACATCATTTGTTAACCTTCTGTTATGATTACAGCCCTGGACTATCTATTGCCCAATATTTTAAAATAGCTGTTCCATAGATATTGTTTGATGCTCCAGTTCTTTATGATTCGAAGGCAATTCCTGTAGTAATTCATTCTCATGGGAGAATGTGGAGGTCTTAACACATTTTAATAACAAGCCAGCTTTCACATTTTGTGATCTGCCTTCATTTGTAAAGAAATCTGGTTTTCACAACTAAAGGTGATGATGTGAAGATACTTGACCCCTTTTCCGGGCTTCCCCAGTGGTGCTAGTGGTAAAGAACTCCCCTGTCAATGAGGGAGATGTAAGAGATGCGGGTTTGATCCCTGGGTTGGGAAGATCCTTTGTGGAGGAGGGCATGGCAACGCACTCCAGTATTCTTGCCTAGCGAATCCCCATGTATAGAGGAGCCTGGCAGGCTATAGCCCATAGGGTTGCAAAGAATCGGACAAACTGAAGCGACCTAGGATGCATACACATACAATCCCTTCTTCAGAGCCAAGCCTACGTGTAATGCAAGCATCCAGAAGATCTGGGCCAGTTTGATACACTTAGTTTCTTCCTCCCACCTGCAAAAACAACCCCTCAACTTAAATAATTTCTCCCAGCTCTACTCCCTCCTATTCAACATTCTAAATTCTCTTAAATCTATCTTAATATCTCCAGTTTCTGTCTTGTGCCATATTCCTATTCTCCACTTCTCAGATCAACTCTCTCAATCTGATGTACCATTTGACCTATCCTCTAGCTTAAGTTCTTTCCTTACCCTTTGTATCAGGTGGCATGCATTACAAGTGACATAAAATCCAACTTAAATTAGCTTTCAAAACAGATTTTACTGACTGTTTATTGACTCAAAGTCTGATGGTAGGTCAGGATTCTGTTACCTGATTCAGTGACTCAAAGATGACCTCATTCTTTTTTCCCCAGCCTTATTGAGGTATAATTGATAAATTATATATACATAAGGTGTACAACATGATGGTTTGATATACATATTCATCGTGAAATGACTACCACAGTCAAGTTAATTTACATGTCAATCATCTCACATAGTTACTTTTTGGATTTGTAATTGTTTTTTGGTGTGGTGAGAACACTTAAAAACTCTTCTCTTTCTTTGTTTTCTCTTGCATGATGTCAGCTTTATGCTAAGGCCAACTTCACTCATAATAGCTGTGTGACAGCAGCACTTCTAGGCTTCTCGTCTAAACAAAACAGCTTGGAAAATGAGAAAGCTAAAGAGATATTCTTTCTTAGATGTTGCCAGAAAATCTCTTTTTCAGTATCTTTGGTCCAAATCAGTCCATATTTTACCTCTGAACCAAAGTCTTGGCCAGTCCATGGGGTTGCAAAGAGTTGGACACTCTTGCCTAGAGACAAGAGTGAAGCCAAATTCTCAAAAACTCACGGGCTGAGTCAAAGGAGCAGATACTCAAATGAAAATCAGGTAACCAAGAGAAGGGGGAATGGATGTTAAGGAGGCAGGCTCAATATCTCCAGTACTTCCTGGACTTTGCTTTTCAGAGCTCCCTTGGTTCCATGCTCTGAAACTCATTGGCCGTGTTCAAGCCTCTCCAATATAACTTCAGAGTCTGACCCCAGACAAGAAGCAGGTTTTAGAATAAATAATATCTTGGAAATAAAGTTATTTCATGACCTATTTCTCTACAGGGAGCTACGTATATCTGTAATATACTATGTATCATCACTGAGCTGAAAACTTTCATAATATTTACATGAGTACTTAGTTAATTTATCCTCTCTGTGTCTCACTTTCCTTATTTGCAAAATGAGAGTAATAATTGTACTTATTTATGAAATTTAAGAATAAAATAAGCTTAAATGTATTAGTACACATAAAACATTGAAACATGCCTAAATGTAGGAAACATTCGATAAATGTTCATTACTTGTTATTTTCTATTATTATTTTTTCATCGCAGCTATACTATTAGTATGAATATTTGAATACGTGACAATATAAAGGTCCATCATGATGTGACTCAATTACAATTACTCTTCCTATATCTATCCCTTAGGCATATCATCCCTTTATCATTTCAAAGCATATACATAATACTGTTGCCAAAGAATGTATATCCATGTCAACTTTGTTTCCCTAGAAATTTATAAGCTAAAATAAATTATGTTGAGACAGGAGGTATATAAAAGGGCCTTTTTGGTTAGACAAAATTGTGAAAATATCTAGTTCAGTTCAGTTCAGTTCAGTCGCTCAGTCATGTCCGACTCTTTGCAACCCCATGAATCGCAGCACGCCAGGCCTCCCTGTCCATCACCAACTCCCGGAATTCACTTAGATTCACGTCCATCGAGTCAGTATCTAACAATTTCTTAATCATACAAATGGCCTATAATAGTTACTTAAAATTAATTTTCAGTCAGTCACTCAGTTCAGTCACTCAGTCATGTTGACTCTTTATGACCCCACAGACTTGCAGCATCCCAGGCTTCCCTGTCCATGACCAACTCTCAGAGCTTGCTCAAACTCATGTCCATCGAGTCGGTGATGCCATCCAACCATCTCTATCCTCTGTCGTCCCCTTCTCCTCCTGCTTTCAATCTTCCCCAGCATCAGGGTCTTTTCAAATGAGTCAGTTCTTCGCATCCGGTGGCCAAAGTATTGGATTAATTTTAGTGTTGTATAAAATAAATAATAAAGCACATAAGTGGCACATCCCAAACAGACCTTGATAATGGGAAATCCCCAATTCATTCCCAGTATTTGAGGCAAAGATTTCTGAGAAGGTGGGTTTCAAAAAACCTGAGATGATGGTAAGAAGGCAGCTTAATAAGTAGAGGAAATCAGATAAGCCAAATTTGGACAAGGTGGTAAGCCTAGGGAAAATTTTTTTTTTTTAATTTTTGAAAAGGAAGGGAAGTGTTCGCTTCGGCAGCACATATACTAAAATTGGAACAATACAGAGAAGACTAGCATGGCCCCTGTGCAAGGATGACACGCAGATTCGTGAAGCGTTCCATATTTTCATCAGTTCTAATGAGGTGGATGAAACGGGAGCCTATCATACTGAGTGAAGTAAGGCAGAAAGAAAAACACCAATACAGTATACTAATGCATATATATGGAATTTAGAAAGATGTTAACAATAACCCTGTATGCGAGACAGCAAAAGAGACACAGATGTATTAAACAGGCTTTTGGACTCTGTGGTAGAGGGAGAGGGTGGGATGATTTGGGAGAATGGCATTGAAACATGTATAATATCATATATGAAATGAATCGCCAGTCCAGGTTCGATACATGATACTGGATGCTTGGGGCTGGTGCACTGGTACGACTCAGAGTGATGGTATGGGGAGGGAGGAGGGAGGGGGGTTCAGAATGGGGAACACATGTATACCTGTGGCAGATTCATGTTGATGTATGGCAAAACAAATACAATACTGTAAAGTAATTAACCTCCAATTAAAATAAATAAATTTATATTTTAAAAAAAAAAGAAAAGTAAGGGAAAAGAAGAGAAGGGAAAAGGGAAGGGAAGAATACACAAAATCCAGGGGGAAAAGTTCTGGATGTGTTTCCTCAATCTGCCACCTACTAGCTATGTACTCTTGGGCAAATAACTTAACCCTTCTGATTCAATTTATGCACTCTTAAAATAATAAAAATAATAGTAGCTACATATTGTTGCATTTTATCAGTTCTAACATTTTAACATCTCCGAAATGAGAAAAAGTATGTCTTATAATCTATGGGATCCTAGACCCAATGAATGTGGTATGCTATGGTGAGCACTGACTAAGACACTGCATGTAAGGCACCTAGCACAGTATGAGGGCAACTTTCTTATTTAATTTCTTTGTCTACTCCTATAATTTTTTAAATTAGAAAATACAAAGTTATTCCTCATAAATTAAGCAACTTGTCCAGTGTAAAAACCAAATTCTGAAGAAAGAATATCAAAAAAGTCTACTAAACATTAATGAAATTAGATCAACAAGAATTAGGAAAATAAGCTCTAAAATTGACTGCAAAGAGAATTAAGAATATATCTCCATTGGAAATAAATAATATGACCCCCCCCCAAAAAAAAAAAGAATGCAGGAACTGGGACTATATGTCCTCAGTTTAAAGGGGAAAAAATGTATTTAAAAAAAATTCTAGGTAACTTTAGAATCCAAGTACCTATGCTCCCTGACCAAATCCAGATAACCACCTGCTTTTTACATGTAAAGTTTTATGGGAACCCCTCCAAGGATTTTGTTACATATTGTCTATGGCAGATTTCCTGCTACAATGGCAGAGTTGAGTAGGAGGGCAGAGACAATGGGGTCCACAATGCTTAAAATAATTATCTGGCCCTTCATAGAAAATGTTTCCTGACCTCTCCTTTAGAAAACAATCGTGATAGTAACTGCGATAATTTTTCAGGTCATCTTGACTGACCGTGACAGTGTCAACTTGACAGCTCTTACCTGTTTCTGAGTGTGTCTGTGAGTGTTTCTGAATGAGATTAGCACTTGTGTCAGTGGACCCAGTAATGCAGGTGCACATCATTCAATCCCTTGAGGGCCCTAAAAGAACAAAAGGTAGAGGAAGGAAGTATTAGTCCCTTTTTTCTTGTTAGTACATCTCATCGCATCTTCCTCAGTCCCTGGACTGGGATTTAAACCATTAGTTCCCTGGTTCTTAATCCCTCAGACTCAAGTGAATTACATCATTGGCTTTCCTGGGTCTCCAGTTTGCAGACAGCAATTAAGGTAGTGGAATTTCTTAACTTTCGTAACTGCATGAGCCATTTCCTCATTTTTTTGTGCACATATTAAATATCTCCTATTGGTTCCATTTTTCTAAAGAACCTGACTAATACAACAACATTTTGACTATACACCCTCAAGCTGAAGCTACAAAAGGAACTACAAACAAATCCTGAACTCTATGTACTTGAGGTTTTAAATTCTATTTGTTTATTTTTGGCTATGCTGGGACTTTGTTGCTGTGTGCAGGCTTCTTCTAGTCATAATGAGAGGGGGCTACTCTCTAGCATGTGGGCTTCTCACTGCAGTGGCTTCTATCACTGCAGAGCACAGGCTCCAGGATGTGTGGGCTTCAGGAGTTGTGCCACATGAACTCAGTAATTGCAGCTGAAGGGCTCTAGAGCATGGGCCCAGTAGTTGTGGTGCATGGGTTTAGTTGCCCTGTAGCATGTGGAATCTTCCTGGACCAGGAATTTAAGCTGTGTTCCCTGCATTAGCAGGTGGATTCTTAACCATGGGACCACCAGGGAAGTCCCTATTTAAATATTCCCCAATTAAATGAATTAAGACTCTGAAGAAATGGCAGATTCCACAGCAGGAGAAGAAAAATATAGTAAGATGAAACTGGAACACCTTATTGTGCAACAAAGTTTAAATTGCTCAAAAATTGATGAGATGTTAAAGTAACCAAGAAGCCAGGTCTAAAAGGTTCTCACTAGCGAAATCTTAGAAAAACTGAAAATTAAAAATAACATTTAGAGAAAGAACTGATTCGAGGCCTGGAGAAGGAAAATACAACATCAGCCTGGAACATTTTGTGATGCTAGGAAGTAGGAAATTCTGGGCTACGGAGGAACATATGAAAAAGACTCAGAAGCCAACCTGAGAGAACCATAAACGGCTAAGACTGGAACAATTTGAGCAAAACATAATAATAATATAGTACTGGATTATAACCCAAACGTTTAGACAATATAGTTCCTTTGCACAAACCCAAAGTATCAAATAAATATGAATGAGTCAATACCAACATAAACAAATGATTTAATAAATAAATGAATGAGAACAAGTTGAATGGGACAAATATTCCTTACATAAGAAATAATATCTCAACCGATATATGTGGATATTCCCTCCTTCAAGAAGTGGAGCTTAATTTAAATCCACTTGAGAGTAGTCTTCCTTCCAAAGGAGAGTGTTTAGCTTCCAAAGAATAGAGAAACGAAAGGGAAGAATAGAAATCTGACAAACACTACCTTAAGCAAGTGATCAAAGTTAATGTCATCAGTGATGAGTCAGGTTAATATCAAGTACTACCTAAATACAGTGCAATGAGAAAAGCATCTTACCTCTGTGGTATCCTTCCCCTAAACCCATAACTGCAGTCTAATAATGAGAAAATATAACACAAACCCAAAGTGAAGCACTATCCACAAAACACCTGACAAGTAATTTGTAAAATTATCAAGGTGATCAAAACAAGGAAAGACTGAGAATCCACTACATATCAGAAGAAGCAAAGGAACTATATTGTCTAAACGTGTGGCACCCTGGATTGGATTCTAGAAAAATTTGTCTCTAATTAATAGCAATATTTCAAAGTTAGTGCCTTATTAGTGTAAGATGCTAACATCAGGGGAAACTGAGTAAGAAGTATATAGGAACTCACTCTATACTATCTTCACAATTTTTCTATATACCTAAACTATTCTAAAATTAAAAGTTTATTTTAACAAAGACTGATAATAACAAAGATTTATAGTCCATTTAAGAAAACAAGAATGCAAGAATACATACTGTTAGTCACCATAAATGAACACATGAGTAAATGAATAAATAAGAAAGAAGGAAAAGCTCATTCTAACTGCAGAATTTCAACTGATAAATATAAAAAGAATGATAGCTAGAAAATTGCATTTTACAACCATCAAGGAGATAATTCAAGCAAAAATCAGAAAAACTGTTATAACTATTGGGTAATATTTCAAGAAGCAAAGGACACTCACACAGTGTCAAAATCTTCCCACATATTACTAATTTCCAAGGGAAAATGGTTTATATCACCAGTAATAGGACAACTGTCATCACCTAACCTCTAATATAATGCACTGAGAAGGACATAACATCACTTACATAATTTTCATATTAAAAATTTCCAGCCTGGACTTACTCATAAAGAAACAGGCAGACCCAACTGAGAGATATTCTGGAAAACAACTGGCAGATATTTTCCAAAAGCATCTATGGCATGAAAGAAAAAAAAAGATCAAAGAACTACCACAAGTTAAAGGAGAATACAGAAGCATAACAAAGGGCAATGCATAATCATAAATTGAATTTGGGTTGGAAAGGAAAAATATTGTATTACTAGTGTTAATAAACCATTCAGTCTACAACAATTTGTAACTTAATTAGTTATGCCATATATGATGTAGAAAACAGAAAATTATGCTCAAGAATTCTAGGAATTCTACCAAATTACCAATAGTATTTTCAGAGAACTAGAATGAAAAAACTCAACATTTTCATGGAGACACAAAAAACCCTGAATAGCTAATGCAATCTTGAGAAAGAAAAATAGAACAGGAGGACTCAAACTCCCTGACTTAAGATTATATTGCAAAGCTACAGTCATCAAAACAGTATGGTACTGGCACAAAAATAGAAATATGGACTAATGGAACAAGATAGAAATCCCAGAAATAAACCCATGCACCTATGGATACCTTATTTTTGACAAAGGAGGCAAGAATACACAATGGGGCAAGACAGCCTCTTCAATAAATGGTGCTGGGAAAACTGGACAGCTACATGTAAAAGAAGGAAATTAAAACACTTCCTAACACCATACACAAAGATAAACTCAAAATGTGTTAAAGACCTAAATGTAAGACCAGAAACTATAAAACTCTTAGAGGGAAACATAGGCAGAAAACTCAATGACATAAATCAAAGCAAGATCTTCTATGACCCATCTCCTAGAGTAACAGAAAAAAAAAAAAGTAAAAAGTAGAACCTGATACACTTAAAATATTTTGCACAGCAAAGGAAACTATAAGCAAGGTGAAAAGACAACCCTCAGAATGAGAGAAAATAATAGCAAATGAAACAACTGATAAAGGATTAATTTCTAAAATATTCAAGCAGCTCATACAACTCAATGCCAGAAAAACAAACAACCCAATCAAAAAGTGGGAAAAAGACCTAAACAGACATTTCTCCAAAGAAGACATATAGATAGCTAACAAACAATGAAAAGATGCTCAACATTGCTCATTCTTAGAGAAATGCAAATCAAAACCAGAATGAGATATCACCTCACACCAGTCAGAATGACCATCATCAAAAAAATCCACAAACAATAAATGCTGTAGAGGGTGTGGAGAAAAGGGAACACTCTTGCACTGTTGGTGGGAATGTAAATCAATATATTCACTATGGAAGACAATATGGCGATTCCTTAAAAAACTAGGAATAAAACCACCATATGACCCAGCAATCCCACTCTTAGGCATACACCCTGAGAAGACCAAAATTGAAAAAGACATATATATCCCATTGTTCATTACAGCACTATTTATAATAGCTAGAACATGGAAGCAACCTAGATGTCCATCGACAGATGAATGGATAAAGAAGTTGTGGTACATATATACAATGGAATATTACTCAGCCATAAAAAGGAATGTATTTGAGTCAGTTCTGATGAGGTGGATGAACATAGAGCCTATTGTACAGAGTGAAGTGGATTAGAAAGAGAAAGTTAAATATCGTATTCGGAACTGAACTGAACACACATATTCGTAATCTAGAAAAATCGTACTGAAGAATTTATTTACAGGGCAGCAATGGAGAAACAGACATAGAGAATAGATTTATGGACATGGGGAGAGGGGAGGAGAGGGTGAGATGTATGGAAAGAGTAACATGGAAACTTACAGTACCATATGTAAAATAGATAGCCAATAGGAATTTGTTGTATGGCTCAGGAAACTCAAAGAGGGGATCTGTATCAACCTAAAAGGGTGAGATGGGGAGGGAGATTGGAGGGAGGTTCAAAAGGGAGGGGATATATGTATACCTATGGCTGACTGGAGAAGGCAATGGCACCCCACTCCAGTACTCTTGCCTGGAAAATCCCATGGACAGAGGAGCCTAGTAGGCTGCAGTCCATGGGGTCGCTAACAGTTGGACATGACTGAGCGACTTCACTTTATGGCTGATTCATGTTGAGGTTTGACAGAAAATAAAATTCTGTAAAGCAATTATCCTTCAATAAAAAAATAAAAAGAAAAAAATAATGGCTAACTCATGATATAATTGGAATAATAGTGGCTTACTCATGATATAAATTTCTCCCTTCTTAACATTTTTCTCTATTTGCTACATGAATGAATATTATTTTTATAACAATAAAAGACATTATTATTTTAAAAAAAAACTAAAATGAGATATCACCTCACACCAGCCAGAATGACTATCATCAAAAAATCCACAAACAATAAATACTGGAAAGGATGTAGAGAGAAGCAAACCCTCCAGCACTGTTGGTGGGAATGTAGATTGCTATGGTCACTATGGACAACAGTATGGAGATTCCTTCAGTTCAGTTCAGTTCAGTCACTCAGTCGTGTCCGACTCTTAGCGACCCCATGAATCACAGCACGCCAGGCCTCCCTGTCCATCACCATCTCCCGGAGTTCACTCAGACTCATGTCCATCGAGTCCATGATGCCATCCAGCCATCTCATCCTCAGTCGTCCCCTTCTCCTCCTGCCCCCAATCCCTCCCAGCATCAGAGTCTTTTCCAATGAGTCAACACTTTGCATGAGGTGGCCAAAGTACTGGAGCTTCAGCTTCAGCATCATTCCCTCCAAAGAAATCCTAGGGCTGATCTCCTTCACAATGGACTGGTTGGATCTCCTTGCAGTCCAAGGGACTCTCAAGAGTCTTCTCCAACACCACAGTTCAAAAGTATCAATTCTTCGGCACTCAGCTTTCTTCACAGTCCAACTATCACATCCATACAGGACCACTGGAAAAACCATAGCCTTGACTAGACGGACCTTTGTTGGCAAAGTAATGTCTCTGCTTTTGAATATACTATCTAGGTTGGTCATAACTTTTCTTCGAAGGAGTAAGTGTCTTTTGATTTCATGGCTGTAGTCACCATCTGCAGTGATTTTGGAGCCCCCCAAAATAAAGTCTGACACTGTTTCTACTGTTTCCCCATCTATTTCCCATGCAGTGATGGGACTGGATGCCACGATCTTCGTTTTCTGAATGTTGAGCTTTAAGCCAACTTTTTCGCTCTCCTCTTTCACTTTCATCAAGAGGCTTTTTAGCTCCTCTTCACTTTCTGCCATAAGGGTGGTGTCATCTACGTATCTGAGGTGATTGATATTTCTCCCGGCAATCTTGATTCCAGCTTGTGTTTCTTCCAGTCCAGCATTTCTCATGATGTACTCTGCATATAAGTTAAATAAGCAAGGTGACAATATACAGCCTTGACTTACTCCTTTTCCTATTTGGAACCAGTCTGTTGTTCCATGTCCAGTTCTAACTGTTGCTTCCTGACCTGCATACAGATTTCTCAAGAGGCAGGTTAGGTGGTCTGGTATTCCCATCTCTTTCAGAATTTTCCTCAGTTTATTGTGATCCACACAGTCAAAGGCTTTGGCATAGTCAATAAAGCAGAAATAGATGTTTTTCTGGAACTCTCTTGCTTTTTCCATGATCCAGCGGATGTTGGCAATTTGATCTCTGGTTCCTCTGCCTTTTCTAAAGCCAGCTTGAACATCAGGGAGTTGACGGTTCACGTATTGCTGAAGCCTGGCTTGGAGAATTTTGAGCATTACTTTACTAGCACGTGAGATGAGTGCAATTGTGCAGTAGTTTGAGCATTGTTTGGCATTGCCTTTCTTTGGGACTGGAATGAAAACTGACCTTTTCCAGTCCTGTGGCCACTGCTGAGTTTTCCAAATTTGCTGGCATATTGAGTGCAGCACTTTGACAGCATCATCTTTCAGGATTTGAAACAGCTCAACTGGAATTCCATCACCTCCACTAGCTTTGTTCGTAGTGATACTTTTTAAGGCCCACTTGACTTCACTTTCCAAGATGTCTGGCTCTAGATTAGTGATCACATCATCATAATTATCTGGGTCATGAAGATCTTTTTTGTACAGTTCTTCCATGTATTCTTGCCACCTCTTCTTAATATCTTCTGCTTCTGTTAAGTCCATACCATTTCTGACAGAACGTGGTCCACTGGAGAAGGGAATGGCAAGCCACTTCAGTATTCTTGCCTTGAGAACCATGAACCATAAACAGTATGAAAAGGCAAAATGATAGGATACCAAAAGAGGAACTCCCCAGGTCATTAGGTGCCCAATATGCTACTGGAGATCAGTGGAGAAATAACTCCAGAAAGAATGAAGGGATGGAGCCAAAGCAAAACCAATACCCAGTTGTGGATGTGACTGGTGATAGAAGCAAGATCTGATGCTGTAAAGAGCAATATTGCATAGGAACCTGGAATGTCAGGTCCATGAATCAAGGCAAATTGGAAGTGGTCAAACAAGAGATGGCAAGGGTGAACGTCAACATTCTAGGAATCAGCGAACTAAAATGGACTGGAATGGGTGAATTTAACTCAGATGACCATTATATCTACTACTGCGGGCAGGAATCCCTCAGAAGAAATGGAGTAGCCATCATGGTCAACAAAAGAGTCCGAAATGCAGTACTTGGATGCAGTCTCAAAAATGACAGAATGATCTCTGTTCGTCTCCAAGGCAAACCATTCAATATCACAGTTATCCAAGTCTATGCCCCAACCAGTAACGCTGAAGAAACTGAAGTTGAACAGTTTTATGAAGACCTACAAGACCTTTTAGAACTAACACCCAAAAAAGATATCATTTTCATTATAGGGGACTGCAATGCAAAAGTAGGATGTCAAGAAACACCTGGAGTAACAGGCAAATTTTGCCTTGGAATGCGGAATGAAGCAGGGCAAAGACTCATAGAGTTTTGCCAAGAAAATGCACTGGTCATAGCAAACACCCTCTTCCAACAACACAAGAGAAGACTCTACACATGGACATCACCAGATGGTCAACACCGAAATCAGACTGATTATATTCTTTGCAGCCAAAGATGGAGAAGCTCTATACAGTCAACAAAAGCAAGACCAGGAGCTGACTGTGGCTCAGATCATGAACTCCTTATTACCAAATTCAGACTCAAATTGAAGAAAGTAGGGCAAACCGCTAGACCTTTCAGGTATGACCTAAATCAAATCCCTTATGATTATACAGTGGAAGTGAGAAATAGGTTTAAGGGCCTAGATCTGATAGATAGAGTGCCTGATGAACTATGGAATGAGGTTCATGACATTGTACAGGAGACAGCGATCAAGACCATCCCCATGGAAAAGAAATGGAGATTCCTTAAAAAACTAAAAATAGAGCTATCAAATCATATGACCCTGCAATTCCACTCCTGAGCATATATCCAGAAAAAAAAAAAAAAAGATCTAAAAGGCTACATGCACCCAATGCTCAGTGTAGCACTGTTTAGAATAGCCAAGACATGGAAGTAACCTAAATGTCCTTCAACAGAGAAATGAATAAAGAAGATGTGGTACACATAGACTATGGAATATTACTCAGTCATTAAAAAGAATGAAATGATGCCATTTACAGCAACATGGATGGACCTAGAGATTTTCATACTGAGTGAAGTAAGTCAGAGAAGGAGAAATATCATATGACATCCCTTATATGTGGAATCTGAAAAGAAATTATAAAAATCAACTTGCTTACAAAGCAGAAAGAGACTCACAGACTTAGAGAACGCACTTATGGTTGCCAGGGTA
The DNA here is from genome assembly GCF_014754425.2 of Oryx dammah. Lineage (NCBI taxonomy): Eukaryota > Metazoa > Chordata > Mammalia > Artiodactyla > Bovidae > Oryx > Oryx dammah. Next base: position 70,706,344 of record NW_024070186.1, on the reverse strand, counting down.
GGTAGGGGAGGGTAATGGGAAGGGACAGTTAAAGAGTTTGGGATGGACATGTACACATTGTTATATTTAAAATGGATAACCAACAAGGACCCACTATATAGCACATGGAACTCTGTTCCATGTTATGTGGCTGCCTGAATGGGAGGGGAGTTTGGGGGACAATGGACATATGTGTGTGTGTGTGTGTGTGTGTGTGTGTGGCTGACTCCCTTCACTGTTCACCTGAAACTATCGAACTATCGCAACACTGTTTGATAATTGGCTATATCTCAATACAAAATTTAAAGTTTCAAAAATAATTCTAGGAATTAATACTAAAGAATAGTCCAAAGAATTAACAATGTGAAGATACTCATTGTGACATCATTTATAACAGACAAAATTTTGAAAATAACTTAAATGCCTGTATTTAGAGTTCTTTAGGTTGCAACTGACCAAGAACTCAACTTATAAGGATTTAAACAAAAAGAAAATGCATTGGCTCTTGTAACTAAAACAGAGAGAGAGAGAAGCAGGCTTTAAGGCTGCCTTCAGGTTCCAACAATGTCACCAGAATGAATCTTTTGAGTCTGCTTATTCTGAGAGTCAGCTTCACCTTCTAACTGGTCCACTTAATGGTCATTTGAACACCACCAAATCCAGAGCATGAAAATCTGTTTTCCTAGAAGTCCTAACAAATGTATTCTTGCATTATGTTAGTTCTAACTTGGTTACATATCCACCCTGATCCTGATTATATGGCTTTGCTAGAGCAATCTCACGTAAGTCATATGGCTAACAATTGGGCAGTAGGAGTTTACAATAGAAATGTGGGGTACAACTGTCACTAACAGGGAGAATTGATACTATGCAATGGACTGGGATTTGCCATGACTTCTAGTGATAAGCCATTGCTTAAATATATTATGATACATACATTAAAACTATGTGGAAGAAGAATATTTTTACATGGAAAAAATGCCACAATATATTGTTAAGACAGAGAACAAGTACTAACTAAAAGAACGGAAAACAATTACAACAAAATAGTAATAGTGGTTATTTCTGAGTAGAGGGAGTTCATAAATCCTCTCAACTCATAAGCAAAATTTTGTGTGTAAAAGCCATTTAGTATAAATAGGTTTCATAGTATTCATCTAACTCTCAAAGAGTTATATAATTCACAGGAAAAGATAAGATTAAATGATTAGGGCATCCTCGCAGTTCTGAAGATGAGAAAACTGGGGTTCAGAGAGGCTAAATGCTCTCCTCTTGGTCACAACAGGAACAGGGTATAAGCTTCAGATCCCTGAACAGATGCTCTTCGCATTTTGCCATGATGGCTTAATTTAGCTGGTCAGGTGACATGGGCCAGGATGCAACTTCTTGCAAACTAAAATTCTACTAAAAGTTGTGAACTAGATAAGTTAAAGTGTTAGTCAATCAGTCATGTCCGACTCTTTGTGACCCCATGGACTATAGCCCGCCAGGCTCCTCTGTCCATGGGATTCTCCAGGAAAGAATACCGGAGTGGGCTGCCATTCTCTTCTCCAGGGGATCTTCCTCAACCAAGAATCAAACCTGGCAGATTGCAGGCAGATTCTTTGCCCTTTGAGCCACCAGGGAACTAGATAAACCATCCTATTTTTAAATGTATTGCAAAAGTTAGGAAGTTTATATGTAAAAGAAAGAAACTAAAGAGAGAAAGCTTTCTCAAATTTGGAACCAAAGATTTCAGAAATGTGCTATGGACTTCTTTATAAGGATCAACAAGTCCCTTATGGCAATATTTTTATTTTTGTTTTCATTTTATTATAGCATAAAAATAATATTCTAGTTCATCCTGATGATTCCTAGCAGGAAATGAGCTCTGCAAGGACAGAGCCTTTTTCATTTTTATTCATTATAGTATTCCCAGTGCACAGAACAGGGCCTGGCACATAAAAGTATCTGGTATATGAATTATTAATGAATAAATAAATAATTTCTGCCACATAACTTCTGTGCTGATGCTACATTTACACTGGCACTAAGTTGTACAGCTTTAATTATTAAAATCTAAAAAGAAATGGGAAAGGTAGGTTAAGTAAGTAAATGATATGTTTGCGCTTCAGTTGAGTTCAGTTCAGTCACTCGGTCGTGTCTGACCCCTTGTGACCCATGGACTACAGCATGCCAGGCTTCCCTGTCCATCACCAACTCCTGCAGCCTACTCAAACTCATGTCCATCGCGTCAGTGATGTCATCCAACTATCTTATCCTCTTGTCTCCTTCCCCTCCCGCCTTTAATCTTTTCCAGCATCCAGGTCTTTTCCAATGAGTCAGCTCTTTGCATCAAGTGACCAAAGTATTGGAGTTTCAGGTTCAGCATCAGTCCTGCCAATGAATATTCAAGACTGATTTCCTTTAGGATGGACTGGTTGGATCCTCACAGTCCAAGGGACTCTCAAGAGTCTTCTCCAACACCACAGTTCAAAAGCATCAGTTCTTCGGTGCTCAGCTTTCTTTATAGTCCAACTCTCACATCCGCACATGACTACTGGAAAAACCATAGCTTTGATTAGACGGACCTTCGTTGGTAAAGAAATGTCTCTGCTTTTTAAAATGCTCTCTAGGTTGGTCATAGCTTTTCTTCCAAGGAGCAAGTGTCTTTTAATTTCATGGCTGCAATCACTGCCTGCAGTGATTTTGGAGCCCAAAAAAATAAAATCTCTCACTGTTTCCATTGTTCCCCCATCTATTTACCATGAAATGATGGGACCAGATGCCATGATCTTCGTTTTCTGAATGTTGAGCTTTAAGCCAACTTTTTCACTCTCCTCCTTCACTTTTATCAAGAGGCTCTTTAGCTCTTCTTTGCTTTCTGCCATGAGGGTGGTGTCATCTGTGTATCTGAGGCTATATTTCTCCTGACAGTCTTGATTCCAGCTTGTGCTTCAACCAGCCCAGCGTTTCTCATGATGTACTCTGCATATAAGTTAAATAAGCAGGATGACAATATACAGCCTTGATGTACTCTGTTCCTGATTTGGAACCAGTCTGTTGTTCCATGTCCAGTTCTAACTGTTGCTTGCACTTAGTCAAGGCCAAATAATATCCCCATTTACTGTGAAAATAAATAAAGGAAACTGGCTAAACAGTTGAGTCATGACATGGAATTATTAATTAGGTGAGTTAAATTCAGAGAAACCCATTCCATAACAAACAAAATCAAATGTAACATTCAATAGATGATTTTGTTTCAGCAAAACAACATCTTCCAGCTTATTGAGTTCAATTTCTAGATTTTTTATGTTTATTGATTTCCTTCAATTTTGTAGAAACTTAAGCATGAGATATATGCTTGATTTCATATTCTTAAATATTCACATAATTCCCAATAAACAATTTGTTAATGTCAGGAGTCTAAAATATCTTTTCCTCTAAAAATTATATTTGTATTATTCAAGTTTTAAAGCCAATAAAATAGAACAAATCAAGAATTAGGAATTCAAATCAGTTTTGTAAGACCTACTGTATAACCCTGAGTTTCAATTACCACTGTGGTTCCTTTTTAATTCATGAAAGTGGGATTAACTTGAAAAGTATTCAGCAGAATAATTATATTAATCAAAAAGTTAAGAATCTGAAATAGCCTGGAAAAATATCGAATCCAACCCCTCCTGAGGCATTAGGATGACTTGCCCAAGGTCACATAATAAGCTGTGGTAAGAGTGGGCTGAGAACCTAGATCTAATCATTGCATCTACCGAAAAAATGCCAAGCATTGTAAAAATACCTCTTAATGATGATGATGCTTTAACTCAACAGCCTATTGTTCTTAAACTGATTCCTGGGCACTGTTCTCGTTACATTCTTTAAGTACAGTGAAAAGCAGCATACTGTTCTGGATTTATACAATCAGATTTGAGGGCTGACATTATTGTAATTACTTGGTCCTTGAGTCAACTGGCAGTGCATCAACCATTAAAATGAATAGCATGTAAGGAGGCAGGAAGATCTTGGCAGTGTATAAATGCACTTAGTAAGAAAAGTCAAATTGGAACCTATCAGCCTTGGCAGTTTTCCTTTAAGAGAACACAGAAAAGCCTCAGTGACCATGGAAATTAAAATCGTATTCTAAGTGAATGAGGGATGCTGCAAAAGTGAGGAGCTGAGAAGAATAAGCAGCTGAAGCCTCTATACACCAATCAGGGTGTTTAAGACACATTTGGGATTCCATATAATAGATGAAGTACTGGAGTGAATAATAAGACCAAACTATAAGAATAATTCTCTTTTCCTCATCTTAGACCAATCAATGTGATAGTGAACAATTTATATTTAAATGTAAATCTCAAAACTAATTATGATTTCCAAATAGCAGATGGTAATTCACTTAGAAATACAATTTAAAAAAAAAGATTCATTTAGCTTGCTTAAAATGTTTTAGCAAACAGGTTGAAAAAGAAAGTTCATACCAGTCATGGGATTCAAAGTACACTGGAATCTGTGGACTCCTCATGGATATTCTCATCAGTTAAATTTACTTAAGGTCCCAAATGAACCAGAATCTTCTGGTTTCTTGCTGAAGTTACTCTGAAGACTTACAGACTACCCATGTCAACCCATTCCCACAGTAGTTCCTCTCCAAGAATAGTTCAGCCAGTAAACAACCACCTGGATTCTTTTGCCAAGCATCTGAGGCCTGTCTTTACAGGCACCATATACTATATCATATATCCTAGATGTGCTCCTCTGTCCATGGGATTCTCCAGGTAAGAACACTGGAGTGGGCTGTCGTGCCTTCCTCCAGGAGATCTTCCTGACCCAAGGATCAAACCCATGTCTCTTACATCTCTTGCACTGGCACTAGGGCCACCTGGGACTGTGGCCTGCCAGGCTCCTCTGTCCATGAAATTCTCCAGGCAAGAACACTGGAGTGCGTTGCCATTCCCTTCTCCAGGAGAGTCTTCCCCACCCAGGGATCAAACCCAGGTCTCCAATAACACAGGTAGATTCTCTACTGTCCGAGCCACCAGGGAAGCCCCTAGGTAATATATATATATATATATCCCTAAAATTGAAAACAATTATTCAAACAAATACTTGTATATGAATGTCTCTAGCAGCTCTATTCATAGTATCTAAAAATAGAAACAACTCTAATAGCTACCAGCTGATGAAAGGACAAACAAAATATGGCTTATTGATATAGTCGAATATTATTCAGATGTAAAAACAGAATGAAATACTCATACATGCTCAACATGAATTAATTTTAAAAACATAATGTTAAGTGAAAGAAGCCAAACATAAAAGGCCACATGATTGTATTATTCATATATTTATATGAAATATCCATGGGGAAAGAATACAGATTAGTGATTTCCAGGGATGAGGGCAGGGAGGAATGGAAAGTAAGTGATCAACTAGTGCTGGTTTTCTTTGGGGATAATGAATATGTTCTGAACAAGATAGTGCCGATAGGGACTTTTCTGAGATAGGGACTTCCCTGAGATAGGGACTTCCCTGACAGTCCAGTGGTTGAGACTTCAGGCTTCCATTGCAGGGGGTGCAGGTTCTATCCCTGGTTGGGGAACTAAGATTGCACATGCCACAGAGCAACTAAGTCTGTACACTGCAACTACAGAGCCCACGTACCACAACTGAAGAGCCCGCACAATGCAACAACGATCCAATGCAGCCAAATAAAAAATAATAATAATAAATTAGTTAATTAAAAAAAAAAAAGACTTTGTGGAAGGCCCAAAGATAGGAAGTTCAACACAGAATGTGGCTTATTCTGAAATAGCTCTTAGAGGTCTTAAGGTACCATCTGACTTTGAATCAATGCCTGGCTCCTGCAAGAACCACTTGTGAAACAGAAACCATTCCACTCACATCAGTGAAATCGCCATGTAATCCTATACCTCTGACTCTGCTCAATACTCCTTTAGTCCTAATAAAAGGAGAAAAGGAAAATTAACAAAAATTGTCCTTTCTCCAGTTCAAGTGGAAAAAATCTATTTCCTTCATGAAAACCCCATCTTACTGCACTAGATCATTTCCATACATTGCAGGCAGATTCTTTACTGTCTGAGGCACCAGGAAGCCCATCATTTCCATAGGTTACCTACTTTTTAAACTAGAATCCATGTCTCCTAACTGCAATCCCAATATTCTTTCCACTGCTGTGTTGAGTGTGTATCATTCAAACACTAGCTCAGAGAACTGTGATTTTTTTTCAGTACACACACAGATTGGCCTTGGCAACTAATTAGGAAGCTACCGTGATAATCCAGCCAAATGTTGATGAGAGCCTAAACTAAGGCATTAATTCAAACCTATGGATAGCAAAATGTAATGATTAATTAAATGTGAAAACTGAGGGGAAAGATAACAAGACAGAGAAGACAAGGAGCTGATAGCTCTGAGGCTCTGTTTAGACCAGAGAGACTAGTTATCAAAAGATTATCACCATAAAGTCAAAATAAGGATGAGGTAAAATTACCGTGTGTTCAGACGAGAATGCAAAGTTCAGAATTCATGGTAGGTAGGCAGGTAGGCACAGTTCTTATTAAACCACCTAGTCATAGATGTGTCCTTCTGACAGAGTGGACAGTAGAAAATCTTAGGTAAAAGGAGACTAATCTAGGTAAACCAGGAGACTATGGAATTAAGCAGGGGAGGAAGCCAGAGTAGTGCCTAAAGAACAGTGTCTTCCAGTGACAGATATATGACTAAATGACATACTAAGGAAATGAACTCAACCTAAAGTAAGGGGTACATGAAACAAAGCCCAGTGCTAGACAATGGAGCCTATGGAAACTTAGCAAGGAAGTCAAAGTCCCAGGAGAGCTATCATCACCAAACACTGGCCAACGACCAGGTGATGTTTTAATTCTATGGGCCTGTAGCTAGTAGGGATGTTCTGAAGAGAGCAGACATGGGGGAAAGAAAGAAACAAAGAGATTTAAATTTCAGTGCCTCAGAAGTTCTTAACCCTGTTTGTACCATAGACTCTTTTGCCTGTCTATTGAATCATATGGACTCCTCAGAATAAAGTTTTTAAATATGTAAAATAAAATACATAGAATTACAAATGAAACAAATTACATTGAAATAAAGCCATTGGAAAAATTTTTAATTTTGTAGTATGTAATAATAAGTATGTTTTATTAACCCATTAAACAAGAAGAGTCATTTCAAAATATTCTACTTTTAAGTATGTGGTGGTGGTTTAGTCACTCTGTCGTGTCCAACTCTTGCAACCCCATGGACTGCAGCCTGCCAGGCTCCTCTGTCCATGGGATTTCCCAGGCAAGAGTACTGGAGTGGATTGCCATTTCCTTCTTCAAGGGATCTTCCCAACCCAGGAACTGAATCTGGGTCTCCTGCATTGCAGGTGGATTCTTTACTGACTGAGATATGAGGGAAGCCCCAACTTTAAGTATGGTAAGTGCAAATGATATTTTAAGATTTATTATAAATTGAGTGTGCTATAAAAAATATCTGATTTCTACTGATGACAAAGTTACAGGTACTACTAATATTATGATGTGGTGTTTCACTGCCTACATTCACAATTGAAGGAAATGATAAATATCAATAAGAAGTTAGTGAAGATTAAAATGTACGTTTTCTTCCATTCAAGTTCACAGGCCCTTTGCCTGCTGAGAACTCCTGATTAAGGATACTCGTATGGTTAAAAACAAATCACAGTCTGCTTGATGGAACATAGATCTGATGCAGGAGCCAGGGAATGCAGAAGGTAAGAAAAATGTTCTGGAACATCAGCAAAGTATAGGCCCAGCCCTACCTGTTGTGGGGCCTGGGGCAAAAGTGCAAATGGAGGCTCCCAGCTGTGCATGACGCACCCACCCACTTCCACCTTCTCTTCCACCATTGCCCATTTTTCTGCTTCTCTAGAGTCCTCAATTTGAGTGTTCCCAGCGTGTGATCTAGAAAGGGAAACACAATCTCCAAGCAAGCATATCTCCTGGGTCCCACAAACTCAGCACCAATCAGGAAAGGCACAGCCAGAGAAGGGCCAGATTAGAACACTCCGAAGCACTGGACTTAAGGCAGAATCCTGGATGCCAGAGTGGAAGGGCATTCCTGAACAGATGTGTCTTATCTTTAAAGAAAGCAGGTATGCAATGCATGGGTATCATTAAACACTTAAAGGGTCGAGGAGCTGCAAATTTCTGAAATTTTGTCTTTGCTCTTATTCTCATATTCTCCAGGAACCTAAATGGAATTGTTTTCCCATTTCCTCATTTTTCATTATATTCTTCACCTTTCACTGAAAATACTGACTTGCCACTTTTATTTGTGTCGAATTCTCTATTTCAACTCTGCATATCTCTATACCCTCCCCTTCAGGGACTACACCTAGCTCTGAAAATCTTAAAACAGCATTAGAAACATTTAAAAGTCTTATCTAATACATGGCCATTTCTTGACTACTTTTATCTCCACTTAGAGAGTATATATCGTATTTAGACAGGCCTGGATTCTCTGTCCCCTTCCTACCTTTGTCCCACCTCATCTTCACCAGGAGGGTGGAACAGGGTTCACTGCCCTTTCTCTCTTTCATCCTGCCCCATGCTCACACCAGGGGGAAAAGGAGATAATTCACCACAAAAATACATTAACTGTGCACCAGGAGAGGTTTGTGCATCTGATAGGTCTTCACTGTGGAGAGAGTGAAGATCTAGAGCAAGCTAGGAGCCTACTAGGAGGATTGTGTAGAATGACGGCGAACAGAAGGGAAGCAGAATTCCTGTTCTACAGGAAGTGAACTCCCACTTTCTGAAAGGGGACCTGAGGAGAGAAAGAAAATGAAGTCTACAGAAATCATTCAAGGCCAAGTTCATCCTGATTCATTTGGTGAATGCATTCTGGTATTGACACTAAGCCCATATCTAACTACTGCAATTACTTTACTGGAAACCACATTCCAGCATGCAAGGGGTAACTGAAAGAAAATTGGTATAGGTATACATACTAAGATTAGAAAATAAAACTTTCAAGCAAGAAATATTACTGGAAATAAAATATATTTTGTAAGTATAAAAGATCAATTCAACAGGAAGATATACTAATTCTGAATTTCTTTGCATACTAACATAGCCTCTAAACACATAAGGTAAAAATAAAAAATAAAAAATTAAAAGCTGAAATGGAGAAATCCACAGTTAACAGTAGAATATTTTTTCCACCTCTTTCAGAAAGTGATAGAACAGACAAATAATAAGATATATGATTTGAACATTAATCTTGTTCAAATTAATGATATATATTGAGCAATGGCAGAGTAGATATCTCTTTCAAATACACGTAAAATACTTATTAAAAGTGACCATATCCTGGGCCATAAAGCAAGTCTCATGAAAGTTCAAACAGATGAATAATATAGAATACTTTCTGACCCACTGCAATTAAACAAGAAGTCAATTTTTTAAAGTAACTTAAGACCCCATAAGTTTGAAAATGAATAAATTCACTTCTGTACAACCAATGGATCAAAGACAAAATCTCAATAGAAATTAGGAAAATTTGGAACTGAATGATAATAAAAATACTACATATCAAAATTTGTGGGATATAGCTAAAGCATTGCTTAGAGGGGAATTTATAGTCTTAAATGCATGCATTAAGAGGAAAAGATGCATGCATTACAAAAGAGGAAAGGCTGAAAACTAATAATTTAAGCAAACAAATTTAAATTGTTTTCTCTTCACAGAGAAAAATAAACTCAAATAAAAGAAAGGAAATAGCAAAAATATGAGCAGAAATTGGCAAAATCAAAACCAAAAATAAAATTCAGTTCAGTTCAGTCACTCAGTCATGTCCGACTCTTTGCGACCCCATGAATCGCAACATGCCAGGCCTCCCTGTCCATCACCAACTCCCAGAGTTCACTCAAACTCACATCCATCGAGTCAGTGATGCCATTGAGCCATCTCATCCTCTGTCATCCCCTTTTCCTCCTGCCCCCAATCCCTCCCAGCATCAGAGTCTTTTCCAATAAGTCAACTCTTCACATGAGGTGGCCAAAGTACTTGAGTTTCAGCTTTAGCATCAGTCCTTCCAAAGAACACCCAGGACTGATCTCCTTCAGAATGGACTAGTTGGATCTCCTTGCAGTCCAAGGGACTCTCAAGAGTCTTCTCCAACACCACAGTTCAAAAGCATCAATTCTTTGGCGCTCAGCTTTCTTCACAGTCCAACTCTCACATTCAGACATAGTTCACCTGAAATTCCATCACCTCCATTAGTTTTGTTCATAGTAATGCTTCCTAAGGCCCATTTGACTTCTCATTTCAGGATGTCTGGTTCTAGGTGACCGACATAGGATCAAACCATAGATAAAATATTAGCAAACCAAATCCAACAATACATAAAAAGCATAAATATACAGGACTTAGTTGAGGAATGCAAAGTATCTTAACATTAAGAAATCAGTGTAATTCTCCACATGAACACTGACAGAAAAGAAGCAGAAAAATAGGGAGAAACACACCCCTTTAATCTTTGATGAGAAAGAAGAGTTGTTAGATGTTGCCTTAATCTACAATGTTTTCCCTGAACAAACTGAATGAAAGGAGCCATAATGCCTTCACCACTTCTCCCGGCACCTCTGTTCAATAGGAGACCACTGTGTTTGTGGATGTTTGCAGGTATCCCCCCTACTGTCTACCTATAATTACCAAGAGAGCCAGAATAACTTTCTTGGGAGTTCAGAACTGATTTGATGGTTGAAGAATCTTTTCTTTAGGTAGGGGGCAGGAGAAAGACAGATAATATCTAGGTAACATCTAGTATTGAGTTTTATTACAAAGAGGGAGCATGTGAAAATTTTCACTGGCTTCTGACTTTTGATGATGTAAAATTTCCAGCTCATTGAAATCAAATAAAGTCAGTGTGTGATCTAGTCCAGATATGGGTAGCAGACAGAACCAGTTTTAGCAGTCCTTAAACTATTATATAGTGCAGGAGTTCTCAACCCAAAGCATTTTCTCTGCCACCAGGGGACTTTGACAAACTACACAAGCTTTAACCCCACCCTTGGAGTTTTATTGGTATAGGGAGCCACTATTCTGATGGAGAGACATCACATTCTTCAGGTGTATTGTTCATGGAGATATAGTGGGGGAAACAGGTTAGAATAATTGGAAGTATAATGTAACAAAGATAAAAATATAAATGCATGAAGCATAAATGTATAAATACACTAATTTCCCTTTCCCCTGATATTTTTAGACTTTATCACACAAATCAAAGTACATGTATTTGTTTTCTATTGTTGTATTAATATAAGTTACCACAAATGTATTGGATTATTACAACATGTATTATCTCACTAGGTCAGAAGTCTAGGTATATTGTATTTAAATTCTAGTCCCAGGGTCTTGCAAGACTGAAATCAAGGTGTCAGGCAGGGCTGCAATCTCATCTGAGGGTTCAGGGTCTCTTCCAATCTCACTGAAGTTGGGAGAATTCAGTTCTTGCAGTCATAGAACCAAAGCCATCAGCTCTCTGCTGTCAGCTCCTAGAGGCCGCCTTTAGGTCCTAGCCTTAAGGCCTTCTAAAATATGACAGCTTACTTCCTCAAAGCAAGCAGGAGACTCTCACTCCAGTCTGCTACGATGGCGTCTTACATAAAGTGTAACGACAGATGTGAACTATCACATCACCTTTGCCGCTTTGATGTAATCCACTGAGAGGGCCGTATTCCCACCATATTCACAGGTCCAGTCCATACTTGAGGGGACAAAATCATACAGGGGTTGCACACTAGTGATTGGGAATCTTGGCAGCTATCTAAGCATCTGACCTACCACAGTGTACACTGCAGAAAGGGAGAGACTATAAAAGAATGGGAAAACCTTGAATGGGCAGAGAGTAACTGGACAAGAGGATCGAACTAATTGAGGAGTGGTGGAAAGAGGAGAAAGAGCTGGGCAAACAGTACTGGGGGAGAACTGGAGAGTAAAGAGTTTTGTCTGGCAATGGACTTGATGTGAGACAGACAGAAAGATACAATAAAGAAAGAAGGCTTTAAGGAATTTCTTCTATTAAAAACTTACTCTGCTTGTTGATATTTTCTTTAGAGACTGCCACAAAATATCTTAATTTCTTTCAGTTAGTTGTATGTGTAAGTTGTTTTCCTTACTTATTTTTAATTTTTTGCTTTGCTGTCATTCAGTTCAAAGCAAATTCATGCTCAGAATGAAACTCAACATGATCCAACAATATGTTGATTATATTGTAAAGATGAGGCTTAAGATACAAACAAAACTTAAGTCAAATCTATACACCTTTATTTACTAAGTCAGTTATTTTTTTAAACCATGAGCAATTATTGGCAGCTTCCCTGGTGGCTCAGATGGTAAAGAATCTGCCTGCAATGCAGGAGACCCAGGTTTGATCCCTGGATCAGGAAGATCCCCTGGAGAAGGGCATGGCAACCCACTCCAGTATTCTTGCCTAGAGAATTCCACGGATAGAGGAATCTGGAGGGCTACAATCCATGGGGTCACAAAGAGTTGGACATGACTGACTCAGCACCTGTAAGAAAACAATTATTCAGCATTATATGCCTATTCTAAATGATATTGCTTACTTTAGCTTGTGATCAAGATATTGCCTCTAGTTGACTGACTTATGTCCTTTTATCTGGTTAAGTGACAGCTGTGATCACCAGTTTATCCAGATTAACAACAAAATAAATAACTGCAGTTAGTTGCTTTATTAATTTCCTTAAGTGGTTGTACATATTAAAATGGATACCTATAACTATCTAAGGTAAACAATCAATGTCGGCTTCTGCTATTATAATTTTATTGTTTCTTGCACCCTGACAAACCAAGTAGCAAAATAATATTATAATTAAGTAAATGATCCCCTGTTGCCTCCTTCTCCTCCCATCTTCAATCTTTCCCAGCATCAGGGTCTTTTCCAATGAGTCAGTTCTTTGCATCAGGTGGCCAAAGTATCGGAGTTTCAGCTTCAGCTTCAGTCCTTCCAATGAATATTCAGGACTGATTTCCTTTAGGATGGACTGGTTGGATCCTCGCAGTCCAAGGGATTCTCAAGAGTCTTCTCCAACATCATAGTTCAAAAGGATCAATTCTTCGGTGTTCAGCTTTCTTTATAGTCCAGCTCTCACATCCACACATGACTACTGGAAAAACCATGGCTTTGACTAGATGGACCTTTGTTAGTAAAGAAATGTCTCTGCTTTCTAATGTGCTGTCTAGGTTGGTCATAGCATTGCTTCCAAGGAGCAAGCATCTTTTAATTTCATGGCTGCAGAGACCATCTGCACTGATTTTGGAGCCCAAGAAAATAAAGTCTCTCATTGTTTCCATTGTTTCCCATCTATTTGCCATGAAGTGATGGGACTGGATGCCATGATCTTAGTTTTCTGAATGTTGAGTTTTAAGCCAACTTTTTCACTCTTCCTTTTCACTTTCATCAAGAGGCTCTTTAGTTTTTTTGCTTTCTGCCATAAGTGTGGTGTCATCTGTGTATCTGAGGTTATTGACATTTCTCCCAGCTACAATGTTTAATAAATTAAAACAATATTCTGCCTAATTACCAGTTCCTCTTATGGTGCTCATGGCCATATTAATGGTCCAGGATGTGAGTAGACGTAGAAGACCTACCTATCAGAAAATTAAGGGCTTGGAAGAGTTGTTGGGAAATAAATTATGTTCTTGCTGGGAGATAATTTAAATAATTTATGCATTCATTTAATAAATACCATTTGAGTACTTTCTGTATTCAGATACCATAATAGATGTTGAAGGGGATAAAGTACACAAGATATGATTTATACTCTCAAGAATCTTTAGTTCAATAGAGAAGATATTTGTATACCAACAATTTATATACAAGGCTAGGTATGGTAAGTGGTATATATAACACAAATGAAATTGTACAGAACTTTAGAAAGAGCAGAGACCACTCCAGACCATGGATTGGCTAACTATGGTCCATGAATCAAATTTACCCTGAGGCCTATTTTTAAATGAACAGTGAGCTAAGGATAGTTTTCACATTTCAATAAAACAGGAAAGAATACAGAGGCTGTCTGTGACAAAGCCTAGAATTCTACTGTTACTTTACATAAAAAGTTTGTGGATGCCTATTGCAGACAAATGAACAAAGACTTCACAAAAGGCACATTAGTCTGGGCTTTCAACTGACAGACAGAGCTGAGATGAGGGAAGGGCACTTGGAATAGAGGGAATTACTTTTACTCAAGGCCAGGGGCAGTGGACTATAGGACATATCTGGAGAATAATGGTGACAAGTCCATTTGGCAGGACTGTGAGTTTTATAAATGAAGAAGTGGAGGAGTCTGGAAGAGTTGTTTGTGATGAGTGGACCTTGGTACTTGAATATTCATTTACTGAGGACATCACAGCAGCCAGAAAGAATTTTATGCAGTTTTTGAAATGGCCTCTCTTCAATAATTTTAATGATGGAAATGAAGATTATTTTTCATAGTAGAGCACTACCATAATGTAACTTCTATGACAATTAACCAGAGAGGAATCCCATGTTTCACTCCAGCTACCAAAGAACTCATGACAGCAATGGATATTCTCTGAACTATAGCCAAGATCACACTGAAACTCCCAACCAGTTGCTTAAAGACACCTTGCTTTATTATTTCTCATCTTCTCCACCAGCTAGCTCCCTGAAAGTGTAATTTAAAATGGGATTTCAGAAAGACCTTCTAGTATAGCTTTGTTTCACATGACACTATGCTATTAATGCATGACACTATATTATTAATAATATTCACCAACAAGTCTCAGACCCACTATTTCACCCTCATTTAGTGGCAATCTCCAGCAATCAAATAATTGCACTTGTCTGTCTGGCCCAAGCACAAGACGCACTTACACAGACTGTTCTGTTGGTCAATTCCATTTGCTGACAGCTCAGCAGGAAGGGTTCGCTTTATTCAACACATAAAGTTGCTGCATACAAGTGGAACTCTGGATAGGGAAGGGAGTAAAGAACTGAGAAAGGCAATGGAAAAAGATGTGCAACAATGGAATGAAATAAAGGGTTGGCTGGGAAATCTCCATCGGGAAAAGACATCTAGTCTTTACCCCAATTTCCAACTTTCCCTTGAAATCCTAAGTGCCTCAATTTTCTTCCCTACAGCCTGAGAAGATAGCAGTCTTTATCCAGAAACACATGCCATTACTCCAGTCAAACACATGGCAATTCTTCGGTCCTCCCCTCCACTCACATGCTCTGGACTTTATTAATTAGGACAATGGTAATTAGAAAGGAAAGTAGGAAGTCAGACTAAAACAGAGGCAGTGAGGAAAAAATTAAATAAGATAAAGAAAAAGGAAAGAAAATCACAGGAGAGATAGTTATAAATTATTTTATAACAGGCACAAGGGAGGGTGGGATCACCTGACTTGGATGCAGATGAATCCAACAGGATGAAAGGGTGGCTGGACTTCAGCCTTCTGATTTTCCAGCCTCCCCTCCGCTTCCCACTGCCCTAGGCCCTCACATTCCTACTCAGACCTGTCCTCCATCTCACTTGCTCTAAATATCTCCTTTCTTCCATCCATTCTGTACCAGCATTAGAACATTCCTTTTACTACCTATAATAGCAAAAGAGACTCTTAAAACACTTCATGAAGGAGTCTGTTGATCACAGCTCAGTATGATAATTATACTAAGAATATTGACTTCCAAACAGGGGAAAACAGGATGAATTCCCAGTGGTAGATTGTCAGGTCATGGTAGGATCACTGGAGATAAACAGGAAGAGGATAAAAAGGGATGGAATGAAGGAGAAGGGAAAGGAACTAAATATTTACTGAGTGCTATTTAGTTTTACAGACAGCATTGTATAAGCAGCTCTCTACAAGAGAAAGTGAAAGTGAGTTGCTCAGTCGTATCCTACCCTTTGTGACCCGATGGACTATACCATCCATGGAATTCTCCAGGCCAGAATACTGGAGTGGGTAGCCTTTCCCTTCTCCAGGAGATCTTCCCAACCCAGGGATTGAAACCAGGTCTCCCACATTGCAGGCGGATTCTTTACCAGCTGGGCCACGAGGGAAGCCCATCCAGAAGAGAATCATGGGTTAAATGGCTGCTGGTCAGGAACCTGGACTCCACTGACCCAGATGTGAGTAAACTCCTAAAGAGTGGTAAGGAAATACAGGGAAAGGCAATTCTATGACCCTCTTATGACCCTAATATTATATACATCTGGAAAGTGGACAATAATAAGGGTATGCAATTACTGGACACTATCAGGGCTTTGGAAAAGTTAGTCTACCATTTTGAAGCTCAGTTTCTTCATTTATAAAACAAAGCTGTTGTGGAGAAAATGATCTCTATATTTTCTTCTCATTCTTAAATTAGATGATTCAATGAATTTGGTCCAATTTTTTCCCTCTGTAAGATCATTTCTATAGCAGGTAAACATGCTTTTATTTCTTCCATCTGAAAAAAAAAAGCAGAAAAACCATTCTTACACTGCTTCTTTCTCTGAATACTGTCATATTTCTCTAATTCCCTTTTCAGCAAAAATCCTTGAAAGAGATGTCTTATGATCCATATCTCCACTCTTTCTTTCCATTCTCTCTTGAATCCACTCGTCAGACTTGTGTCCCCATCGTGTTGCAGAAACTCTTCTCATAAGTATCACCAATGATGTCTAGTAGTCAATTCTCTGTTGCTTTTTATTGTGACTATTAGCAGCATTTTATACAGTTCCTCCACTGAATAATGTCTTCACTAGGCTTCCAGGACACCACACTCATCTGGTTTCTGGTTAACTGTTTTCAGTCGAATTTTCTGGCTTTTCCTCATCTCCCAACATTTCAAATACGAAAGATATCAAAACAGTGCTTATCCCTCTTCTCTTCTCTCCACTCATCCAATGGATGATTTCATCTGTTTCATGGTCTTGAAGATCATTTATGGACTGATGACTCTCAGATCTCTCTCCTGACACAGGACTTGCATATCCAAATGCCTACCTAAAACTTTTTGAATATCTAGTTGATATTCCAAATTTAACACAACAAAATCTCCCACCCCCTACTAGCTGTTCCTGAAGTGTCTCCAGTCCCATTAAGTGGCAACTTCAGCCTTCCAACAACCCAAGCCTACTGCTTGGGAATCACTCTTGAATCCTTTCTTTCTCTCACATACTACATCTCATTCATCAGAAAATCCTATCAATTCTTCCTTCAAAATATCGGCAGGAGTCCAGCCACCTCCTTCCACTTCCACTGCTACTATCATCTCCTGCTTGATTGTAGCAATCTCTTATAACAGTCAGCATTCATGCTGGAAAGAGATGGCATTCCCCCAATGGAGTAACTAAAGAAATTTTAATTAGGGACTGTTAACGAGGATACAGACAGGATGAAGGGAAATTAGCAAATAATGATCAAGTGCTTAGTGTCCAGCATGGCTCTGGGGGTCAATGGAATCATTATTACCCTTAGACATACCTGAAAGAACAAGGAGCGGGAGTAATTACCTGAAGACACATACAACAGGAACTGTAGTCTTCAGTGGACAAACTCAGCCAGCCTTTGGCAACCACCAGAAAGGACAATGGAGAAATGAAGACCATGAACTCACTCTCCTCCTGCTTTCTGATTTGCTGATCAGACATAACTAAACCCCAAGCTAGAAGACAAGGGAGCCCATTGATGTAGTCCATTAACTTCAGCCTCCTAGCCTCCTGTGCGCCTCTGGGAAACAGAGCAGAACGGAAAACAATAGAGGGATCTTGGGGGGCGAGGAACAAATGTATTTGGCAAAATATCCTTATCTGCAAAACAGAAATAAATATGACTGTTATGAAGTGAAATAATCAACATGAAACATTAAGCACAATGGCTGGCACATGGTTTGGGGGAAAGAACAAATTTTATATGCCTGGCATTAATCTCCAAAGGTGGATTTTCATGGAGTGATGTTTTCCAAACTTCAGATTATGACCAATTAGTGATTCAATCAGCTACCAAGAAAGTTGGAGGTAAATTTCTTCTCCCAGAATATGGAGGCACCAAAGTATTTCTAGTCGACAGAGACTGTTTTTCATCTAGAGGTGGTGACATTCTTTAAAAGTGTATGTTAAGTCACGTCTGACTCTCTGCGACCCTTTGGACCGCGGTCCACCAGGTTCCTCTGTCCATGGGATTCTCCAGGCAAGAATACTGGAGTGGGTTGCCATGTCCTCCTCCAGGGGATCTTCCCAACCCAGGGACTGAACCCGTGTCTCTTGTGCCTCCATCATTGGCAGACGGGTTCTTTATCGCTAGTGCCACCTGGGAAGCCTGTAGACTGAAATAAATCACTATTGAATTGGCATCTGCCTATTCCACTGAAATATTTCATCATGTAAATAATTTCCACATCTCTCCTTTATAATAAACTGATGATGGCACCCCGAGCATATGGAGAGCATCTCCAAGACCACCCCAGGTTCAGTGACATGTGGGGGCTCACAGGATTCAGCACATAGCTGTACTCATGGCTGTAACTTATTATAGCTGAAGGATACAAGCCAGACAGCAAAGGGGAAAGGCACGGGGTGATAGTTGGAGGAGACCAGGTCCTGGCTTCCAAGAATCATCTCCTAGTGGAGTCACATAGAATGCACTTGGTTTCTCCAATCACACATAGTGAGAGCACATGTGAAATGTTGTCCATCAGGGAAGCTCATTAGAGACGCGGTTTTTATTGAGGGCTGGTCAGCAGTGGCCACAGGACTGGAAAAGGTCAGTTTTCATCCCAATCCCAAAGAAAGGCAATGCCAAAGAATGCTCAAACTACTGCACAATTGCACTCATCTCACATGCTAGTAAAGTAATGCTCAAAATTCTCCAAGCCAGGCTTCAGCAATACGTGAACTGTGAACTTCCTGATGTTCAAGCTGGTTTTAGAAAAGGCAGAGGAACCAGAGATTGAATTGCCAACATCCGCTGGATCATGGTAAAAGCGAGAGAGTTCCAGAAAAACATCTATTTCTGCTTTATTGACTATACCAGAGCCTTTGACTGTGTGGATCACAATAAACTGTGGAAAATTCTGAAAGAGATGGGAATACCAGACCACCTGATCTGCCTCTTGAGAAATCTGTATGCAGGTCAGGAAGCAACAGTTAGAACTGGACATGGAACAACAGACTGGTTCCAAATAGGAAAAGGAGTAAGTCAAGGCTGTATATTGTCACCCTGCTTATTTAACTTATATGCAGAGTACATCATGAGAAACGCTGGACTGGAAGAAACCCAAGCTGGAATCAAGGTTGCCGGGAGAAATAACCTCAGATATGCAGAGGACACCACCCTTATGGCAGAAAGTGAAGAGGAGCTAAAAAGCCTCTTGATGAAAGTAAAAGAGGAGAGTAAAATGTTGGCTTAAAGCTCAACATTCAGAAAACGAAGATCATGGCATCTAGTCGCATCACTTCATGGCAAATAGATGGGGAAACAGTGGAAACAGTGTCAGACTTTATTTTGGGGGGCTCCAAAATCACCAGAGATGGTGACTGAAGCCATGAAATTAACAGACGCTTACTCCTTGGAAGAAAAGTTATAACCAACCTAGATAGTATATTCAAAAGCAGAGACATTACTTTGCCGACTGAGGTCCGTCTAGTCAAGGCTATGGTTTTCCCTGTGGTCATGTATGGATATAAGAGTTGGACTGTGAAGAAGGCTGAGTGCCAAAGAATTGATGCTTTTGAACTGTGGTGTTGGAGAAGACTCTTGAGAGTCCCTTGGACTGCAAGGAGATCCAACCAGTCCATTCTGAAGGAGATCAACCTTGGGATTTCTTTGGAAGGAATGATGCTAAAGCTGAAGCTCCATTACTTTGGCCACCTCATGCGAAGAGTTCACTCATTGGAAAAGACTCTGATGCTGGGAGGGATTGAGGGCAGGAAGAGAAGGGGATGACCGAGGATAAGATGGCTGGATGGCATCACGGACTTGATGAACGTGAGTCTGGGTGAACTCCGGGAGATGGTGATGGACAGGGAGGCCTGGCGTGCTGCAATTCATGGGGTTGCAAAGAGTCGGACACGACTGAGCGACTGAACTGAACTGAGTGGACTACAAACTTAATGGCTTTTCTGGATTTTTTTTTTTTTAATAGGAAAGATGAACATACATCTCAGGAAGCAAATGCAAGCACTATCTCAAAAACATCAATTTCCATTAAGTTCAATTTAAATTCACATTAAATTCAATGTGTGTGTGTACACATGCACATTCAAGTATGTATTTGTTTCCTAGAGTCACAAGCTAAAATGTATTTCTTACTATTAATAAGAGTCATGGTCAAAAAGTGTTTGAAAGTCACAATTCAGGACTACTTCTAGATACTCCCTCTAAACTCTCACTTATTCCTCCCCCAAAAGTGACTTACTTGGTTGACAAATTTGAGAGGAGAAATTGAGTAGATGTGCTTGAGACTTTTCTCATTATCTGGTCATTCCAAGTCCCCTCTACTGTCTTCTCTTATTCTCTATGGTAGCCTAACTAATAACCCCCAAAGATACCAAGTCCTAAAACCTGGAACCTGTGAATATTACCTTATATGACAAAATATTTGCAGCTATGATTGACTTAAGGATCTTAAAATGGGGATATTATCCTGGATTTATACAGGTGGGCCCTACATGCAACTATATGTACCCTTTAAAAGGGAGGCTGTGAAGATTCTACACACAGAGGAGAAAGGCAACATGAAGACAGAGTAGAAAGGGATTTCAAGATACAGACCTTTCTTGAAGATTGAAGTTATGCAGTCACAAGTCAAGGTATGCTAGCAGATACCGCAGGCTAGAAGAAAGAAACAGTGATTACCCATTTATTTATCAGTCAGTAGACTTTTTTAAAAATTGCTTTTAAGGGTTCTTCCCATGCCCTTAGTGTGCTTGCACTCATGAATGACGTGTCATGAGAATTGGGAAGAACTTTGCACTCTGACTTCCCTCTGATCTTCTTTAGTAATAATAATAGCAACACACTGAGTGATAAGTATG
Source organism: Oryx dammah (assembly GCF_014754425.2). Classification (NCBI taxonomy): domain Eukaryota; kingdom Metazoa; phylum Chordata; class Mammalia; order Artiodactyla; family Bovidae; genus Oryx; species Oryx dammah. The sequence continues at coordinate 70,685,310 of NW_024070186.1, read as the reverse complement.
TATAGAATACACAATATACATCTCTATCCTTACAGAAATTTGGCAAGATAGCCATCATACTCTTGCTTTACAAATGAGAAAATGAAGAATTAGGAATAACTTGCCCAAATGCACATAAATAGTAAGTGACAAAGACAGATTGTGCATCTAGTTTTATTTGCATCCAAAAACAGCTATCTGCACTTCAAGTGTCTCCCTATGTTGTCCATCCCTGGTTTCCTAAGTCTAGGCTTGTGTTCCTCAAGCAAGCTACATATCATAGCTTGTATATACCAAAACCATATGCAACAGGAAGTTTTAAACATTGGCACTTTAAACTTTTTTCAGGCCAATTTGATCCCAAGGTCGTATGTCTTACTTATCTTTTGTAGTTATTGGGTTAAGAACTAGATTTTAAAAAGGCAAAAAAGGAAGATGTACACTTAACACTAGGATCTCAGTTTTGGATAGTTTGTTAACAATAAATTTCAAAAAAAAAAAAAAAAAAACAAAAAAAACAATAAATTTCATTACAGCTGGCAGGAGCAAAGAACAAAACGGGGCCAGACATGAAAGACAAAACGCCGAGAAGCCCTACCTTTGAACCCAATAAGGAGGTGACCCACCCACCAACCAATCCAAAGTCGCGTTCTCCACTGCCCACTGCATGAGCGACCTTTTCCTTCCCGAACGCTGGCCCACTTTTACGACAGTTTTCCGACCTAGTTTACGGCCGCCACTGCCGTATTTCCTGGGGCGCCCTTGCCTAGGTGGTTTGTAAGTGCTGGTGGTGGCCGAATCGCTTTGTGAGAGAGGCATAAGCTTGGTGGGCTGGAATGAACCACGCTCCTGGTGGAGGAACGGGAACCGAGCAGGTGCCATGGTGAGTTCGGCCTTCCGGCCTCTTGGGCGATCTCAGGCCCAGTTCTCAACCTCTGCTCAAGGCCTGGGAGGAGAGGAGCCGATGTCTCCCTAATGCGACTCTGAGCTGGGGGTGTAGCGCCTGGGGGAGTCGCCCTCTCTAGGACACAAAGCTGTTGGCTCACCGCTCTCGGGTCTTTGTGCCTGCAGTCCCTAGGGCTCGGAGATAAATGGGAACGCATTTGATTATACCTGCCGTTCCCCTCCATCTCCTCGCAGTCTTATCTACATTGCACTGTCTTCCCCCTTTTCTCTTGCTGACTGACACACTTCTCGATTCCTATACATATTTGGCCGAAGGCGCTATGAAAAGCTAATCTTTGTTAAGCTCACGTTTAACGTTGAATCAGAATTTACAGGAACACTCTGTAAAGTTCTTTCCCTGGCAGAAACTTTATTTCCATTCCTCTTGATTGAATTTAAATGTGACTTCACTTTCAAGGGGCAGGAAATCATCCATTGTTGTAAAAGTAAATAGTAAATAAGCAAATCGACTTGCTTTGTTTCCTCCCATAGTGAAAGCCCCATACCTTTACAATGCATTGGATGTAAAATTTGCAGGATCCTTGGGCAGAGGATTTTCATCCTCAAAGTTGTTTCTCCCGTTGAAATAAAACTTGTAGTGAGTTGAAATGGGAGAATGGGCATGATAAGGAAATGGTGAGAATGAGAGAAATACTTACTCTGCTTCCCTTTACCAGGCCAGTACAGTGGTAGCAGTTGGACTCACCATTGCTGCTGCAGGATTTGCAGGTTTGTTTGTGGTTTGGGGATAGAACTGAAGTAGGAGACGTTGAGGACTTTTTAATTATTTTAATTATTTTGTTGCTTTTGTGTTTAGGTCGTTATGCTTTGCAAGCCATGAAGCATATGGAGCCTCAAGTAAAACAAGTTTTTCAAAGTCTACCAAAATCTGTAAGACTTATTTAGCACTTTTGCTAATTCTTTGCTGTGTATGAAGCCTAGAGCCAGACATCCATGGCATTCTAAGTGATTGCTTTAGAACCCTTCTCTTGCTTCCTACAGGAAAGGTTTAGAAGTTCTGAGCTTTGTAATGGGGCTACTCTAAAGAATCAAATGTTACATATGATGAATTTGGGGAAGAGATGTTAACAGTTCTAGTATCATGAAAGGTAATGTCACTTTATTGTTCATATGTGATTACCTTCAGCATCATCTGCTCTGATCACAAACACAGAAGGATCTGAAGTGACCCATGGTTACTGTGTGGCCGTGGCACTCCATAACAGCTTACTTGGATAACACAGCAGTTAATTGGGCTCTGGGGTATGACTGAATGTGATAATACCCTCTGTGGTCAAAATTCAGAGTGAATATGATTTTGACAGTCTGTAGAGTTGCCTTTTATTTTGTGATTGAGTTACATAATGGGTAATGGTAGGCTTTACCAATAGGATTTCTGACACATGGAAGTCAATGGACCTAATAGCCTGATTTTCTTAGTACTATCTTAAAGTCTTGTTTTAGTAGCTGCCTTGAACCTCAAAATATCCTTGAACAACTTGCTCAAAAGATCTCCAGATCCTATAAAGCACTTGTTCTAAAACATTTAGTCATAGTCTAGATCAAGTTTTTATTTGAACATGGCTAGCTTGGAATACCTATATGCAGGTCAGGAAGCAACAGTTAGAACTGGACATGGAACAGACTGGTTCCAATAGGAAAAGGAGTACGTCAAGGCTGTATATTGTCACCCTGCTTATTTAACTTATATGCAGAGTACATCATGAGAAACGCTGGGCTGGAAGAAGCACAAGCTGGAATCAAGACTGCCGGGAGAAATATCAATCACCTCAGATATGCAGATGATACCACCCTTATGGCAGAAAGTGAAGAGGAACTAAAAAGCCTCTTGATGAAAGTGAGAGAAGTGAATAAGTTGGTTTAAAGCTCAACATTCACAAAACTAAGATCATGGCATCCAGTCCCATCACTTCATGGGAAATAGATGGGGAAACAGTGGAAACAGTGGCTAACTTTATTTTGGGGGGCTCCAAAATCACTGCAGATGGTGACTGCAGCCATGAAATTAAGACGCTTACTCCTTGGAAGAAAAGCATATTCAAAAGCAGAGATATTACTTTGCCAACAAAGGTCCATCTAGTCAAGGCTATGGTTTTTCCCGTCACGTATGGATGTGAGAGTTGGACTGTGAAGAAAGCTGAGCGCGAAGAATTGATGCTTTTGAACTGTGGTGTGAGAGTCCCTTGGACTGCAAGGAGATCAACCAGTCCATCCTAAAGATCAGTCCTGGGTGTTCACTGGAAGGACTGATGGTGAAGCTGAAACTCCAATACTTTAGCCACCTCATGCGAAGAGTTGACTCATTGGAAAAGACTGATGCTGGGAGGCATTAGGGGTAGGAGAAGGGGATGACAGGGGATGAGATGGCTGGATGGCATCACTGACTCTTATGGACACGAGTTCGGGTGAACTCCGGGAGTTGGTGATGGACAGGGAGGCCTGGCGTGCTGCGATTCATGGGGTCGCAGAGTCAGACATGACTGAGCAACTGAACTGAACTGAGCTTGGAATAATCTTCCTTCACTCCCAGTAGAACTGGCTTTGCGGCACTGTTATTTTGTCTTGTCTTTGACAGTTTAGGTTGTCTGGTGGGGTGGGAGGTTGGAAATGGATATTTAATGATCATTAAAATACCTGTTGCTACTTATAAGCTAAAATACCATAGGAATTACTCTTAAAAGTTTTCTGCTGGTTCTGTGAACATTTATAGACATTTTTTAGCAACTTTCAGTTTGATAATCTTCTCCTACAAATGCATTTCCTCTTTCAGGCCTTCAGTGGTGGCTATTACAGAGGTGGGTTTGAACCCAAAATGACAAAACGGGAAGCAGCATTAATACTAGGTGTAAGGTAAAATAATTTCTTACATTTTTAATATTTTTCTTTCAAATTTAGAGCTGTAAGCAAAGAGAGACCTTTTATTAGTAGTTGTTTTTTATTTTTGGCCACACTGTGTGGCACGTGGGACAAGTTTCCCAACTAGGGATCAAACCCATACCCCCTGCAGTGGAAGCAGGGAGTCTTAAACACTGGACTGCCAGGGACTTCCATCTACTATATACATTTTTTTAAACCTTCACATTCCCTACAAAAGTCCAAAGAGAAGGCCCACTGACACAGAACTACCTTTTAACTCACTGGAGGTAGGTTTTTCAACAGATCATCAGTACTCAATGTTGTTCTCTGTAACTGAGTGACAAATTTTGTGGTGAAAATTCATTTCCAGATACTTAAAGATGCTTTCCAATAACAGGATTGTTCTAATAAATAGTTTCAACTCAGTTTTTGAGAATACCTTATTTTTCTAAGCTCTGTTTAGTTCTGTGATTCAGAATAGTCATCTTCCTTGTGATAAAGAAGAGGCTCCTAAGTAGCTTTTCTTAGTTTTATTGACTTACTCCAGTTTCACAATTATCAACTTACCTTTATAGTTTTTTAATGTGATCCAGAACTAGTCTGAAATAAACCAATACCTTTTCCTTTTTAAAATTAGCCCTACTGCCAATAAAGCCAAAATAAGAGATGCTCATCGACGAATTATGCTTTTAAATCACCCAGACAAGGGTATGTATCATTAGAATTGTTAACACATTTTGTTGGGGTGACTAATTGTTATTAATGGGATAATTTTATAGCTAAATCTTGGTTGTTGTAAGGAAAATGCTTCGATTTGTTTGTGAGCATTGTCTCCCAAGCTGGGTCTATGCTGTTTTGGTATCTTAAAAGAATAAATACTGAGTGGAAAAATTTACTTATAGACTAATAAGCAGATTTAGTAACTACTGTCATTTGGAAGTAGTGATAAGCATTAACCATGTTTTCAGACCAGCAGTTGTGATTATCTTAAATACTGCTAATTACTTTTTGGGGTGGGGTGTGAAAGGTGTCTACATTCTTAAAGAAAATGTTGAATTTCAGTTAATGAAACTAACAAAAATTTCCCCCCGGAATCCATTTAGACTTTTTAAAGTAGTGGTTACCTAGTTAGAGAACTATAGGATATATTTATTAGTTTCTGATACACTTCTAAGCAGCCTAGGCTCTGTTAAAAGATCAAATGGACTACCAAAATATAGACCACAAAATCCATCAATCAGTGTTTAAGTCCTTTTACTTTCCTGTGAGAGGTCTCTCATTAAGAGTTTTGGCTTCAATGGCGTGGTAAATATTTGGTATTTGCGTAACATCTTTTACAAAACTTGGCTGGTATTAACTGTATTCTTGCCTGGAGAATCCCCATGGACAGAGGGCTACAGTCCATGGTATCAGAGAGTCAGACATGACTGAGTGACTAAGCACACACCAGAGAACTTCTGATTCCTTAGGTCTAGGATGGAACGCATATATTTGCATCTTAACTAAGCTTACTGACTGCTTGATAATTTGGGGCCACACTTTACTTTTTTAAGACTCACTCAAATCACAGCTCCAGTTTAGTAGGAAAGCAGCTGTAGGTGATACCATGAAGGGACTGTTGATATCTGGAAAAGGAACTAGAGTGAGGTCTTCCAACAAAGCTCAGAAGCCTCTGACAATTTCATGATTTTATAATTAAACGATACAATAAATAAGTGTTCATTTATGAAAAAGGTAACATACTATTTCAAAGTCACATGAGTATTTTTTAAAATCTCATTGCTATTTAAGCTTTTTCAAAAGGTGCCATTGTGTGTATAAATCTCCCTCATTTCCCACTGATCAAATATATTAACTGTGTTTTTAGTCATCCAGTTCCAGTGTCAGCTATTTTTTTAAAAAAATCAAAACTTCATTTCTGCTCATTTCATCTTAAACAGGAGTTCTTGAAACAAGGTAATAGCTTTTCACCAGGCAGAAATTGGAAAATCCATTATAACTATTCTTTTTCTTTCTTTCTGTAGGAGGATCTCCTTATATAGCAGCCAAAATCAATGAAGCTAAAGATTTACTAGAAGGTCAAGCTAAAAAATAAAGTAAATGTATGATGACTTCAAGTTCTTATTCTCTTTATGTGTACCAGCTTTTTATAATAAAATGCCTCAAACCTACAAATTTTAGAAGTTATTTAGCACAAGCTAAATCAAAGCCTTGGTATAAATGTTTAAATTTGAGGATTTTAAATCAGATCATAGATTAGTGTTGTTCACTACTCATTTGACAAATAATTTGGTACCTATTTCAAGACAAAGTGAACAGTCTCTGCCCTAAAGGAATCCCCGATCTAATGGAAGACTGATAATTAAAATATGATAAATACGATGATATTAGCACAGGTTTAGTAGGGACTCATCTCACTGGGAAGGAAGGCTCTTCAAGGTACGGAGGACTCCCTAGTCACTTAGAACCCTGAATATTAAAGTGTGTTTAGCCACAACTTTAACCCAAGAAATTGATATATGTATTTACCTCTTTGTCAGTGATAAATCTGAATTCAGATTTCATACATTAAAAACTGTAACAGCATGATAAAAGATTTGAGAGTATATGTTTTGTTTTTAATGAAGTATGTGCATTTTATTTAGGTAGCCCCTTAAAGAGACTATAAATTAATTGGTTATTTACATAATCGAGTTAAACATTTGTTAAAACACAGTAGGCAGAGCACTACTTTATAGATACCAGGTGACTCATTTTCACAGCCTACTGGGAAATCACAGGTGATTTTGGAGGTATAAACTTGAAAATAAGAAATCTGCTAATAATGAGATTACTAGCCTTTTATTTCAATCTTCGGGACTAATCAAAAATTGTTTATGAACAAGAGTTTAGTATCAACTAAAAAGCAAATTTTTCAGATACAGAAAATACGCCCAAGGGCAATCACGCATTAAGTTTAAAAAGGAAAAGTTCATATGGTAGGTATACTTGAGTGTTTAATGCAAAAATAGCATACCTGTTTTAAGAGAGGTTATTAAGACAATGGAATCCACTTTAAAATAATACTAAGGAGCACAACAGAGCACATTTTTCTTTCACAATGATCAGTTTTTGTTTTTCTCTAGGCTTAACTTTTAAGAATCTATTATTTCATTGAAAGCTATTAGACTTATCATTTTTCTTGGGTAAAAAAGTCATGATTTTCAGGGCTCTAGGTCATGATAATTTTTACAAAAAACTTGTGTATTGTTACCATTTATTGACTATGATGTGCTAGCACTGTGCTAAGCATTTCCCCTCTATCTCCACAGTAGTTACTATTAACGTACATTTTACAGGTTCAGCGAGGTTAAGAAACTTGCCCAAAGCAACATGCTGGGTCAAGAAAGCTTATCTTCTGCAAACCCAAAGATCTACGCTGTTAACCTCTACACTGTGGTACCTTTTACGAATACGATAACCCAGGGATGTTTTCCTTGGTGGTCTGGTACTTGTCATTACCCTTACACCTTGGGACCTTTTATAGGTTGCTCCTTTCAGATGTAGACACTTAAAAGGAAGATTATGGCTGAATATAGGACTAGGGAATAGGAAATACAGGTTTCAAGTAAAAACTTCTGCTATCAATAGCCAGGCAACTTTGATCAAGGAATCTATATGCTTAGAGCTTGCTTCCTTATCTGTTGGCAGCTGGGGGCGGGGCGGCGGGGATGACAAATTGTGATTTCTCCACATTTTGTGGAAGGGAAAATGAGGAACTATGCTCAGTTGCACAGCTACTGAAACTACAAGCCCAGAATATGTTCTCCAGTTTACTATGTTCACTTATAATTTGATTGTCTATGTATTAGTCCTTAAAAGATGCCTATTTACAGCCATAATATTTAGAACTAGCATACCAGAGATTCAGTTTTCCTACTGAGCCCCTTTCCTTTTGCCTTCACTGGGCCTCTAGGTTGTATTAAGATGAGTCCTAACTGCTTCATAAGCTTTATAAACCTGCTTTGCTGGTGATGAAAGTAGGCTATAACGGGTGGTCTTGAAGTTAAATCTATTCCAACCCATCAGTTTTGAACAAATTCTCTTGCTTTCAAGTATTTTACAAATGATGGGAATTCCTATGGAAGCATTTAATACAAGTCATGCAGACCAAAACCTTTCAAGAAATAATTGATAACCTGTGGGAAAATACATGGGAACACAAGTCTGTATCTATATATTGTGATGTTTGGTTTTATAGTTTTCTCTGCAGTTCTTCATTTCTTCTGCTCTAAATTACAAGAAGGGTAAAAGGCAACTAGATGTAAAATGAGAAGTGGAAGAAACTACCATCTTAACACAAGGGTAAAAACCTAAACATGTTGGACTATTACACATTATAAAATTTTATAACATTCAGCACACTAGAAATTTTATGTCCTAAAGACCTTGTATCAGAAGTCATTTAAATTAATCCAGACAGGATGCCTTCATTTAAGAGATAAGCAAGTTTAAACATTTCAGGCTAAAATACTGAGTTTAACTTTCAGTGAGAATTTATAAGGCATCTTTCTGTTGATAACGACCTGTTAACAGTTTTTTTGCACTTCAGAAGTGTGTCTTGCAGTCATATTTTACTCAGCATAAATGATTCCCCCCAAACATGTTAATTCCAAAGAAAATTAAGCAACTGGCTCCAAAACTTCAAAGGACAGAATATGATAGAAAAAAAAAAATCTATAAATCTGAGGTTAAAATTAAAACGTTAGAATGTTTTTAGTTAAAGAATCCTGGACTGAGAGAAACTTCAGTACCGGGAAACTTAAATAACCTTAAGCTCTGCTATTTGTTGTTGGCACTGTTCAGTGCTGTGTATCTGCTTAGTCAGCTGTTGCCATAGCAACAGGATATAGGAAGCACTTCTTTCCAATGTTAACCTATTATTCTCGACCCGATGACAAGGTCACATAGTCCAGTGTTAAGATATAATCTTGAAAAAGTTAACACTTGCTGTGGCCTTAGTGGTATTTTAGTTAATGGAATTTCAAGTGAAGTGTTTACGTGACTTTCTTTACAGCCTGAAAACAGCAAGGTGAAAAATGGAAGCTCAAAGAGGTTGCAGTACAAGCTCCAGGCAACAATGAAGCATAAATTAGTTCATCTAGAAAAACTATGGAATAATTTTTATAATGAAAATTGTCTCTAACCTAGAAAATGAGTAGCTACATTTGACAATCCAAGTAAAATAAGGTACAAAATACCAAAACATCCAGGAAATACCCCTGTAATTTCACTCTCCACCCCCAACAAAATACCACTCATTAAAACACAAACTTGAGAAACTGCTAACTAGTATACTTAATAGTGGAGCTTTGACATTAAGAATATTAGTAAAAATAATTTTGCCCTTTATTTTTAGATTGTATACAACATAGCTGGAAATGCCTGGGATAGATACATATATAAAAACAAACACATTTTAATTCAGCATACTCTTTTAGAGTACATAGGACTATAGTTAAGTGTCACACAGTATCTGACATACGACTAGAACCAAGTTATATTAGAAAGGCCCTTATAGGATCTAGTTGGATAAAACAGAATGTAGGAAAGGGTAGTACAACTAAGATAGTCACTCCCAATTCTGTACTTCAGTACCTGAAACAATATAGAAGATACAGATGAATCTCAATCTAAAGTGATCCACTGATAAACCATTTTTTACAAAATTGTATCTCCCTTATAGAGTATGCACCTCCCTCATCCAGTAATTAGGGGTTTTCTGGATGATTAGACTCAGAAAAGACTCACTGCTTGGATGTCCAGAGTAAATCATTATACCTTAAAATGTATTATTATTAGGCTGAACCATAAGAAACTGTCGCTTTTGTGGGTCAGAAGTGATCAGCTCTTGGCAATTTCCTATGTTTCAGCATAACCAAAATTTTCAACTAGCAGCTGAATACAGTTTCAAATTACCACCACTTGCAAAAAGTTTTACTATAGCAGACTGCAGTTATTGCTTTATTCCAACAGTCCTCTGAAATTAAACCTAAATGTTATCATAGGTTAATCATGGGTTATAATTACTATTACACATTCAAGCATCCTTAATAATAAACTAAAACTTAAAAATAAGGGGTCAGCAAATTCACTATATCAGATATCCTTATAAAGGGTACAAGCGATCCAAACTGTAAATAGCAAAGACAGGAAGACTGAATGAGACTTCACAATGAACACTCTACTTGCTACCTTCTGCAATATTGCTAAACCCATAGATCCAGTTCAAATCAAAGTTCCTGGAAACTTAGAAAACAAGGAATTTTCCTTTACTCGTTTCCAATAACAATCAATCATCTGATGTAGGATTTACTGCATTATATAACTAATTTTCCATCCACCTGTCTTTAACTAAGCTCACTGTAGGCACAGCCTATAAGAATACTGACTAGTCGGTTTCAATCTCAAATCAATCTGTTTACAGCAATATTAAATTAACATACCAACTTTGCAGAACATTCTCAGGTTAAACACCAAACTTATAGCAAACAGTAGCTACAAAAATACTTCCAAGGTGATGGATCCTAGCCACGAAAAAATGGCTGACCAGAAAAAAGAGAGTAAAACACCAGCTTAGTGTTTCCCTGTTTAATTTTTTTGCTTACCTGCATATATCTATACTTGCTTTTTAAAGAGTATTTACTTAAGCAATCTCCCTCAGCCTTATCCTAAGCAGTGTCTCAGTGGTTTGAACTCACTTTACTTTGATATTCTTTCTCTCACCTTCACATCAAAATATAGTAATTACTTATGTATCCCTACTATAATTTTACCAACGATGACTGACCTGTCAACAGATTCCAATACCATTTTGCAAAACAGTTTTAGGCCTAAGGCATCCTAAGTTTCAGGAAATGATCATTTTTACCCCTATGTAATCTCACCTCTTAATTTGAATTTTAGTTTAGATATCATATATAATTTTGTATATATATGCTAAAACAGTATTTAACCTGCAGAGAACCTTTAGAATTGGAGGGGGATGGTCATGGCAGCTGGCAAGTTCTCCCATAGCAACATTTTATGTAACTAACAGCCAAAAAAGATGCACCTCTCTCAAAGTTTGGAAGGCTACCTCTATAAAGAATAGTTACCTTTGGGGACTGGGCTTTTCACTTCTAAATCTGAGCATATGCTATTAAAAAAAAGCCTATCATGATGCTATAGTATGTATTCTTAAAGGATATTGGGATTAGTCATTTGTAAAAAATGAAATCTTAATATTTATATCCTAGAATATGGCTGTCAGTTCTAAAAACTCCTCAGGCTAATCCCACTTTTAAAATGATCTTGTGTTTTTTCCTTTCTCAGTGAACCAGTCTTTACAGAACAAAGAGGATTTTCATGAATATATTCTACTACCTGGAAGAAAATGAAAAATCATTTTCTTTTTGCCATATTTACCAATTTGGAGATTACTGAAAATTCCCATGCCTTATAGTTAATTTATAATTCTACTATTAAAGAGAATAATAATAAAGCCAAAAATGTTTTTTTTAAAGTCCAAAGACTGCACTGTTAACACTACACCTTACTTTAAAATTTTCCATTATTAGGGTTTTAGGAAAAAGCATTTGATATTATCACAGCTTAACCTCACCAGTAATAAATTTGAGGGCTAAGGTTTATATACACTGACCTAGCAAATATTTTTAGCTACACCCTGAATTATCCTTCAGTTGTAAAATCACTGAAGTTTTTTTTTATGCACATAAATTAACACAAGTTATGCACATAAAAATACTTCTCAGATCCCAAGTGGACAAAAGGGCTCCCTCTTCTTGCTCAGTAGTCTTTATATAATATTGTGGAGCAAAACCCTCCCACAAATCCACAATTATTATCAGCTTGCAAACTTTTACTTTGTGTAAAAGTTTGTATAGTCCTAACATTAAGCCATCTGGACAAAATATTTACAAAAAATCCAATCATTAATATGAGAACCTTTAAAATTATTACCTTGAAAACCAAAAATCAGTGACATTCCTTATTTAAAAACTGTTCATTATACTTTATAAAAATAACGAAGACTCAAAGGCAAAAGTAAAATTCTGGATTTTACCCCAATGCCTTCCAAAAGTTGCCTATGACTAGAATTTTGTTACAAAGACTTTCCTAGTATCAAATCTCTGAGACCAATTCCCTAAACCATTCTATTCTAACATACTAAATTTTTAAGTACTAAGACTTCAGAGGATTCATTACAAAATGAACAACTAATATTTTAATACTATTTATGAACAAGTATAAATGCATCTTAAAAAGCAATCAGAATACTACTCTAGGCCTTCAGGTAGGTCCAACTACTTTTCAACAGTTGGTTTAAAAAGTAGAAAGTTAAAAATCAGCAAATGGAAGATCAAAAGTTTATTTACTACCTGCATACAAAAACATATTGCACATCAAACAATCAAAACCAAAAAGAAAAAAAAAAAGAAAAAAAAAGGGAGAAAAAAGAAAAGATACTCTACTGAAGACTAACATGTAATTTATACAGAATAAACCTTCTGGAAATTGATCTTTTCAGTAGTTCAGGTTATGTCTGAATGGACATGACTAATTCAGCTTAGTGTTTTAACTAAAGCTATGTTTGATTTTTTAAATACTGTACACTTTAATAAATAAACCAAACAAAGCCTCAATGTAGAACAGTCACTGCCAATAACACCCAGTGTCCCTGCAGATGAGTGTTTAACAAATGTATTCCAGTGGTCTGCAGATTTTCCTCTACAATACAGCATTTTAAAAACACATTAAAACAGACCAGTTTCCAGACTAAAACTAATGAAGAAATTACAATTCAGTGCAAAATATCTTAGACTGCATTTCATTCTAGTTTTCCTCAGGTGAAGAAGTGGTTGCATATTATTAAAAATGTAACAAAAGCAGCTAATGCTTTCATAAAGAATATTAGGTTAGGGATCCCACCCCACCCACCTCCCCCCCATCTCTGCCATATTTTGAAAACAAAATAACATTTCCTATAGCCAGCAACTTTTTTTAATGTTACATATACTATTCTCAAGGCACATCTGATGATATATAACACAGTAGGTGTCAAAGTATGTTTAACATATGATTTCTTCAGGATCCCTCCCCTTTCTGAATTCCAAATGGAGGAACTGAAAGTGCGATGGAAAGACTGGCGATCCATATTCTATCTTTGGCAAGCTTGTACAAGCACTATTGTAAAATGTAATGTAAAGAACTGTAAACTAGGAACTTCTTCAGTTTATGAAACACCATTCAGGACTGCTGCGTCTTGAGTATTTTCTTCTTTTAAGGTATTAATCTTTTCTTCTCCTGGAGTACGCTGTAGCTTAGAAATGTCATCGCCAGAAGCACTAGTTGGGCCATTTATTGCCTTTTCTGAAGGACCATGCTCTTCAATCACATCTTTTGCCTGCCAAAGGGAGACAACTTTTTCAACTTCTTTATAAATAAAATCTATAACTGAGGAGGAAAATAACTACATAAACATCAATTAGCTAATAAATAATTTTAGTTTCACATACCACAATGATCTGAATTAAAACATTCTTAAAATTAAAAAAAAAAAAAAACCCAATGTATTCCACCTCTCTGGGTCTTTCAACTCTTTATCTCTAGTAGCTAGCAGTATATAAGCCACAGGAAGAATCTGTACCTGTTTATTGAAAACTTGCACCTAATTTCATTTTAACCACTGGAAAACTCACCATACAGAAAGACATAAACAGTTAATACCCTAAGTAAGGCAAACAACCACCTATTTACTCACCTTTTTTGGAAACTCAAATTTACATATCAAATCCCTTAAAATATTTCAAAGAATTCAAACAAAGGTCTTTATCCACCACTTGAAGAGGGTCTATTCAGCCTTTTGCTCCCCAAATTAAGGTTAACAGTCTCTATGCCCAATATCTTTTACAAATGCTATTTCTAGTTCTAACTGAAAAATATTTCAGGCTCAAGCATGCATATCTTCAGTTACCTGGGGCCAAAAACAAAATCAAGAGTAGTCTTTAACTAAAATATTTCTGGTCTAGTTGGGTAAACAAGTGATCATACAAGTTAAGAAGTAAAAAATAAAACTAAACCATAACAAAACAAAACCAAAAAAGCCAAAACCTACAGGTTAAATTCTCCTTACCATTTCTTTCTTGTTTTTAGCCAAAGTTTCCCTTGGGAGGTTTCTTTGTCTGCTCTGAGACTCAGCTCTAGAAATATAATCTGCAACTGTGACTGTTGAAGATGAGAAAAAAATTACAGGTGTTGAAAAAATATTTCTAAAGTTTATTTATGGATAAAGAGTAATTTTACTTTTAAAATAGACTAATGGGGGGTTACCCAATTTCAAAATTTTCTTAAGATGGGTACCACCTCCAACCAAAAATGAAGTTTGGAAAATAAGCCTGTGGTTTGGTGCTGACTATAGAATATTTCAAGCTGGATACAGAGGACGCCTAGATTAAAGTCCTCTTTCAACAAGAATCCAGCTATTTGCTTCTGGTTAGTCTATAGTTGTGGGATAAGTTTGATATAAAAATCCACAACTAAGAATAGGAAATGCCACATTCTAAGCCCAGATAGTGTTTGCACTTATCAGTGGGGGTGGGGGAGGGAAAGGGTAAACTGGGTGCAGATCATGGTGTAGCATGCGTCAATATGAAATTTTCATCAAACATGTAAAAACTTTATTACTCAAGTATTATTTAACAGTTCTGTTTTTTTTTTTTAAAGCACAGTAAGATTTCCAAGTGTGTTTTATGGTTCCTTTTTAATATTTCACACTAGAAACTGTTCTGAGTAATATAAAAAAATTCAAGCAAACTAAAGATTTGTCCACCATCTTAAAATGTGGACAATGATCATGGTGGAAAATGTCCACCACTAATTCAGTAACTATCCCCTTTTCACATTTTGCCAATCTTTCAAGGGACTGACCTATTTCCAATAGTGGTAGGGATTGGGGAAAAGAAGGGAAAAGACTAACCAAAACTAACACTCTACCAGCAATCCAATGGCAACAAACCACCAGTCTGCTGGGACTGGCCTCATTTTAAACCTCAGAACTTTCTCTTCAAGGATTTGCAACTCAGAATTCACTGATTTGAAGAAATAACAAAATAATCAGTCTCTTCCTTTCAAAGAATTTGTTTTCTCTCAGAAACTGATGAAGAAACATCCCTGATTATGTAAAATATGGTATAAATTATGGGAGCAAGTAAATTATGTAAGAATTAAAACTTTGATAAACTTAATATAAGTCACTACATACATGGGAGAACTAATCCATCAAGTTCAAATTACATAAATCATTTTAATATAAGACTGGACTATATTTACATTTCTCCTAGTTATGCATTAAAATGCTAACACCTTTGTAAGATTCATTATTATATGAATCTTTTTAAATCTCAAGAAAACAACTTAATTCAGAACTCATAAACATCTTTAGAAACACCACTAAAAGATGTTTCATGTCTTAGACTGTTTCCCTCTATAAGAAGCTCAATATGCTCACTTTGGAGCTTTATAAATAATCATTTAAATTCACTGTAAATGAATCTATGAATAAATTTAATAGTTTCCAAAACTGGGGAGAGGGATCAAACCCACTTCTTTATTATGTCTCCATATATGGAAGCACAAGCATCCTAGAAAGTATTGTAGTTTGGAGAGCACCATAATGAATTCATTCTGTTTCCATGGTTCAGCCTTCAGTGACACCAGCAAGAACTCTGCTACCTGGAAACCTTGATGCACAGGCGCACACACTGCTAAATCTGAACTTACGGTAATTCTTAGAACCTTCGCCCACTATGCAGACATAGAACTTTGATACAATTTATCAATTAATAGGCACTTAGCTGGAAAGGTAAAAACCAGTGCCCATCCTCCACCAAACAGAGGTAAAATTACAAAAAACCTCAGTTGATTCAGAGAAAAACCTGTTTATAGCCAGATAATAGTCGGTTTTTAGTCCTCATAATGCAAGCCACTTAAAAGTTCAAAACAGATTAAGCACTTATATAGGAAAAAAAGGTGAAGCAATTTGTGTGGTGTAATTTGGACTCCAGAATTTCCTCTAAGGGATCCAAAATTAATCAGTTGTACACCAGTACACTGTTGCACTTTGCTAAGTATAGTAAATACTCACTGCTTAATACTAAAGGCAACAAGAAATTTTAAGCAAATAAGAACAAATTAAATAACTATTTATTTCAGAGAATGCTGACATTAACTTTTAGATAGACACTTCCTTCCTAGAACTGCTTGCTGCCAGAGAGAGCCAAAGGAGAAAATGGATGTGTTTGTTCCACCTATCCTATCTTCTGGGTGTGTGGGTATGTGTGTGTGTTGAGGGCAGGCTGAGAAAGGCAATGAGTTCTAAAGAGGAAATCAGTACTTCCAAAGAACAGAGTAAAAACAGGAATAAATGCAGTAGAGAACACAAATCATTGTCAAATTATTTAAAACTCCAATTACTCAAGTTCTGATTAATACCATGCAGAAATCTCTTCCTCTTCTTTATCAAAGCCTTTTATGTTATTCCCTTTATGTCCTTTGACTTAGTAATGAACCACCATCCACCTAGTTACTAAATTATGTTTTAATTTACCCTATCTCAAGCCCATACTAGTAACTTAAATTTCCTTATTTATAAAGTATGGCCAGAAACTGGTATTCACTGCTATGCCAGCTTCAAAAACACAAACTAAATATAATCTCTTCATCCCAAAGATATTTCTAACACTAAAGAGAGAGAAAAGAAGATAAAAAAAATAAGAAACATTTCCTCAAAACCTATTATGACAGTATTTAATTTCTTTTAAATTTACAACTATCGCTAAAACATGAACTTTTTTTTCCCCTAAGAATGGGAACTAATCCCCTTAATCAGTTTTCTCACATGTCTCGACAACCACTAAATTTAGAATACTAAATAAAGATACTAGAATTTATATTCTTTATTTGGGGGAAAACACAAGAATTTGCTTTGGAAAGAATGCAAAATTGATTAGTTTAACAAAAGGGATTTATTTCTGGTGCACACAATTTCTCCACTGTGAATATACATGTGATTCTCTGTACACAAGAAATGGAATTATGTTCAAGATAGTATAGACACAGCAAACAAGTTTAAGTTACTAAAAACTGTATCTACTTAAATTAACATTCTAAAACTAAGTAAGTACTATTAATTTGAATAGTTAGTAGGTGTAAGGGAAAAGGCATCACACTACAATAAACAAAAACATAACATGCATTCCTCTTATTAGGAAAAAGACACTTTCAAGTATTTTTCTCATTTATACTTTTTAAACTGTGGGTACTAGAACCCCCACAAAAATGAGGTGCTGAATCCAGATACAGTAGCAGGCACCATGCAAAAGCTGTCCAGTTTTGCCAATCATCCAAAATCACAAGCTACAACATAGTCCCTGGGATGGCAGGTCCCAACTCAAATGTGCAGAATCTGCCAAGTGGACAAAATAATGGTCTTTTCAACAGTATTTTCATGTAAAAAAATTGAGACACAACATTAGTTTAATTAGACAGGTTACATTACGGTGTGAAGGAAGAATGCATTTTCTTAATAGTAGTCTTATTAGTTGAGAAAACAATTTATGCAATGCACATCTTGAATGTATATACACACATGTGTACATGTAAGTATAATATATTTAGAAAGCAGACACATGACATTTTTTTTTCATGCTTATGACCTGGTGTTGTCAACAGGTCCACTCAAGTTACCTGGCTGTCTATCTTCTGCCTGACCCCTGAAACGACGCCTGCGGCTACGATTGCGTCGCTGGGGTTTTTTTTCACTATCATCTGTAATTGCAAAGTTCACCATGAAACTATTCTGACAAAAACAATGCAAAAAACAAAGAAAAACAAAAAATTTCTTGCCTTCAAAGATTTAAGGGCAAAGAACCTTTTAATTAAACAGGAAAGATAAAACAATACATGCTATTCACAGGAAAAATATTTTTGCAGTTTTAAACATTCCTACTAGATTAACAGATGGAATTATCATCCAGAAATTAAGAGGGTTTTAAACTCTTGATTAAACAAACTCTAAGACTTAATTTATCATTCAGGAATAAAATTTTCCTCTCCAACAGAGTTTAGTTTTTACCAAAGTTAATGACATTTTAGTGCTTTGGAAATCAATGCCTACAAAGTATACACTTTCATCAGTGTCATTTATAATAATACATAAAGAGGCCAGATGAAAGCCCAATTTTGGCTTAGAAGATTGAGAGTATTAAGTGCCCTGCAGTTTGAATATCTGTATTGTTTTAATGGCATCAAAGGGCACTTTAATAAACCCTCCCAGTTTCAAACAGTTTGGCTATACAAATCTGAAAACTAGACATTTAAGACAGACACAAAGCCATCCACCTACTTGAACACTAGGAAAAATTCAATTTGTGAATTGCATATTTTTTTAAAGGCATCATATATTAACAACAGTATACAGTAATATAAATCTTTTCCCTAAATGCTTACATACCTAGCCCATTTTCATTAACTGAAGCTGTATCGGATTCAGTCATCCCATCCATCAGAACAGCATCTTCATCAGTCCTTCGTCTACGAGACCGCCTACGACGGTTAGTACTGTGATGAGATTCGCTGGCATCAGTGTCTGCAGTCTGATCTGATTCTGTATTATCAAGTAAGCTGTATGGATTGCTGTCTGGATCTTTGAGCACTAAATGCATGTCAGAGGCAAGAAATATTTGTTTAAGAGAGCTGCAGTTATTAGGAATGTTTTGACCTATATTGAACTATATCAATTAATAAACTTCAATTTCCCCCAATAAAAATACATCCTCTGTCTTCAGACAAAATGTTTTCTGTATCACTATTTTACCTGAAAAATAACAAATATGAAAAAACTTTAAATGGTGATGTAAAATTAAAACAGAAAATGAGTGAACACCTTGGCTTCCTACCATTTCTTTGACTTGTCTTAAAAACATACTAGGAACTAGTATACATGTTACTTTTTACATTCACATTCCTAGCTAATTCTGTACAGAGGCTAAAGAAATAAAAATGAAAACAAATATTCAGCTAATATATTTCCAAATAATACTCAACACTTGCACTCTATGACATAACAGAAATTTATTATTACAAACTGAAGCAAGCAAAAGTCTACACAAAAAAAGGCAAACTAAAAAGTTTGAAATTCTAATTGGTTGTAGGAAAATATGGGAATGAATGCTGACTAGTACTCCCATCTCCAGAAAGAAAGAGTATAGGTGGGATATGGTAGGGTAAGAGTGGGAAAGGAAAGATTTGTAAGACATAAATTATAGGGGAAAAAAAATACCCATCTTACCTATGTGCATTATTGCTTCCAGCAATCAAATTATAGAAGAAATTCACCTAATCACGATTTTTCCTAAGTTTCCTTTGGTAACAGCTAGCAAGCTAGCATCTTTGCAAAAGACACTAAGTTTATCCATTAATCATAAACACTAGGTAAAGTACATTTACTCTGAAATTCAGCAAACTGTAATGTTAAACCGTGGTAAAAGTGAGCAATGTTCTAAAATATAAAAACGATTTCCCTAAAAGTCTATAAAATGAACTTAGGACTTGAAGATTATCACTAGAACTAGAGAGTACTTTTTAAAAAGTTCTTTAAAAAATGTGATTTGATTCACTTTTTTAAAAAAAATTAAGAGTGGTTTTCCTACAAATGCCATACAATAACTGTTATGGTTATATCCCTGATATAATCTAATCCCTGACAATCTTTCCCCAACTCATTATGCTAAGCAAGAACATTCTGTTAACTCCTATACCACCACTTAAGTTATAGCATTTAAATTTTCAAAACAACAATGAGTAAAATGTTTCTTATAGTATCTCAAATCTCAGTCTTCTAGACACTCTTTACAGGTGAATTCCTCAAACAATAAAAGATTTTTTAAAAACGTGGTTTCACAGTTTTTCCCTGTTCCAAAGTGGTGGAGTAAGCAATAAATGCTTTTCAGTTGCATACAAAGGTATTTAGATCTCTCTATACATTAGAATTATCTGGGTCTCTCTGGGAAACAGAAATATATAACCCAAAAAATTCTAGAGGGGGGAAAAGTTCTAATTACCTAAGCGTCCAAAATCTGAACATCTGACCAATGAAGCAGAGAAATCAGCTCCAACTAAAATTACTGAGAGACACTCTATAGTACCTTTTCTTATGTTGTTGTTGCGTGTGTGTGTGTGTGCGTGCATATAAATATATTTTACGGTTTTCCTGAGACAGTTAAGCAAAAAGAAACTTCCAAAAACAGAGGGCGGGGGTCCTGGGAAATGAATTAACTTTTATGAAATTATACTGTTTACAAAGAAAAGATTCTGACAGAGTATATAAAAGACTACCAGAACTGATGGAAGATTTGCCACCACGTGGTCCACCACGACCTCGACCCCCTGAAACACTTCTGCCTCTTCCTCCTGGGCGTCTCCTGCTGTCACGTTGATGCCGACTCTCTCGGTCATCTTCTCCCGCCAGTGACCAATCACTCAGCTCATCTTTACGCTCAGATTCAGTTTCAGATGGGTTAGACAGCTCAGAGTTTGTACCTTGGGAAAGAAGAGAACATAAGCCTACTATATTTCTATTTTAAAAAAGGAGTGAAAGTTTTCAAACAATTTCTTGCAAATCATTGTTTAAATAACACTGATATATGAAAATGAATTTAATATAGAAAATATTTTTAAAAAATTTTTGCCCACTTTTAGGTCTTTAACAAATTGCTAGTATATTAAAAAAAAAAAATTATCCAAGTATTTAAAAGCCAATTTAATGATATTTAGAAAAATGAGTAACAATTGTATTGTGTATTCTATCACTTGATTCTAAGAAGCACTTTTTCCCCCACATTTAACAGCTCTGAAATCAGGATATTTCTTACGATTGATTGTCTCATAAACTGGGAGTGCATTTTTAGTGACTGTACATAAAATTTATCTCTTTTGCACAATAATGTCTTAAGTTAGAACAACACAATGTTTGAAATCACTGAACAAATGTTAGGTTGCTCTGGAAAAAGAAAACTTCAACATGACAATAAGAGATGAAGCCATTACCAGTGAGACAAAAATTCAGCATAACTTTGAAAGTTAACTACAGACTATTTCTAACATCCCAATGACTGAATTTAATACTTTTTAAAAATGTAGACACCACAAAGATTCTATAAAAGCCTACAATATCATATAATATCACAATTTCTGTGTCAGATTTATATGACCCAATCACTAACATACTCATTTCCACTTCTCTGTTAGCTCTGGGATGCCACTTTTTTATCCTTTCATCAGAGATAGCCTATGCTTTTCAGAAGTTCATTTTACACCACTTGGCTTTTACAAAAGACTTACACTAGTATTTGTTTTCACAAACCAAAAGCAATCCAAAGAGGATTTTTACTTTTAAGGGAAAAAAAAGGGCACGAAGAGAAAATAGCCTTCAGTATTCGCTTTGCAGCAAGCCACTGCAATTAAAAGAGGCAGCAAGCAGAGCAAGCAGTGAGAGCAGCATCCCCCAGCTCCTGCCTCAGGAACGAAACTCAGCATCTCAGCATCAAGCCAACATATCTTTGAACTGTACTGGTGAGCATCTGTGCTTTATTTCCTGCATCTATTAGCAAGATGTGTCCTAAAGTAATTGCTTCTTCACTTTATGCCATTTCACCTTACAAAAGGTCTCCCTGGAAAACTACTTCCTGATAATGTGGGAAACTATATGTGCAAATCTGTCTCCTTAAAATTAAAAGCCCAGTTCTATGTCTGTAGCTTCAGACCAATTTAACTGAAAACAGATATCTCCCCTCATTTCCTTAAAATTAATGTAAAATTAATAAAGTATTGCCATGTGTTGTTTTCTTTTTCCAATGTGGATTTACCTCCACATTGGTTTACAGTAAAGGGGGGCTCTCTTATACCTCTAAATGCCCACGGAAGCCTAGCAATTCACATATTAATTTTCTCTTGATAAATTAATTTACTGCATGTTTATGAAGTTCTTATGCTAAACTCTCAAATAAGAACGATTTCAAGATAAACTAAAAATACCCTATATTAACTCCATAGTCATTTAATGATAAAAGCAAAATACAAGAGCTCTTTAAGGACTATAACGTAAAGTTGAACAAAGCCTACCAACTTCCTTTCTCCTTTAAAGAGGACTCTTCTATCAGTCTTTTTTCTCCATATACTATATAGATGCAGCTAGTAATGAATGGATTAATTTAAGAAAAATGTAGCAAGTTTCTAGTACTGACATTTGCATCTTTGTTAAGATGAGTCTCACACTAGAAAATGAATCAAAACACTTATTTTTCCAAAGGATAAAAAGAATTTTGTTAACTGATGTCATGGTTTGGTGGAATAAGGGTAATGTATCATTTCATGAGTAGTTTAAAACAAAACAAAGCCTTGGGAATTATAAAAACTTCTGCTGGATTTATTTACAAACCTACATACCCTGACTGAAAACATTACCAAATTTTGAGGTTAGATGAGTATCTCATTTTAGAAGGTTTTAACAAAAGTTCCTATCAAATTATCTTTAAAAATACAGTGTAGTATTTAACTCAATATCATGAGCAAAAAAATTTTCATAGTTTTAATTTAAATCTAGCATTCAAGATACTTATAGAAGCTATCTAAAATCATAAATAGGTTTCAGGACATAAAGACAACTATTAATGTCAAAAACAACAAAAAAGTCTAATGAACTGGTAAGCTCTCCATTTTCTTCATATTAAACATTTCTGAGATGGCAAAAGTAACTTTGCAAATGCAATTAAGGTTAAGGAAACAGGTTTGGGGATTATTCTAGACTATTCAGGTAAGGCCAATTTAATCACATGAATAGAATATTTAAAAAAGTAGAGAACCATTCTCAACTATGGAAAACCAGAGAGGTGGCTGAATAAGGACTCTCTGTAATCTGTTGTTGTTTAGTTGTTAAGTCAAGTCCGGTTCCTTTGTGACCCCATGGACTGGGGCCCACCAGACTCCTCTGTCCATTTGATTTCCTAGGCAAGAACACTGGAGTGGGTTGCCACTTCCTTCTCCTGGGGATCTTCCTGACTGAGGGATTTGAACTCATGTTTCCTGCATTGGCAGGAGAATTCTTCACCACTGAGCAACCAGGAAAGCCCATCCACTTGTAATTACTGGCTTTTTAAGATGGAGGAAGGAGGACCTAGGCAGAGGAATAAAGGTTGTCTCTAGAAGCTGGAAGTATCAAGGGAACAGATTTTTTCCTAGAGCCTCCAAAAGGGAATACAGACATGCCAACATTTAAGATTTCAGCCCAGTGACATTCACGTCAGATTTCTGACCTACAGAACCATAAGACAGTAGTACTGTTAAATGCTTTTGAATTTTAATTTGCTGTATAATCAACAGAAAACTAATAAATCTATTGAAGTCATCACAATCATTCCAATCTCGATTTTGTAAAATATAAATTCATGAATCCAGAAATTAGGGAGGGGGCTACAAGAAATGATCCATAAAACCAATCCAATTTGTAATGGCTCCAACAAAATCAGATTTCCCTAAAACTTCTAAAATCACCTTATGAAGATGGTTCACATTCTTTTAAATGAACATGTATGCTGAACTTAACATTAACAGCTAAAGTACCACATTTTATCAAATCCACCATGCCATCCATTGTGAATCACAATATTTTTTTGTGCCACTTTAGAAAATCCTGCCAATTACAGTTCTAAGACAGCATCCAATGTAAAACACATTGTAAGTTCAGAGATGTTAAATTCAGAAAATGTTTCTTATATAGATTATATATATATTTATCACCTAAAAAATCTTCTGCCATTAAGCAGACAGGAACATCTATAACCAAATTCAAATAATTTTTATTTCTCTGGAGCCCATTTAAGTTCAACAGCTATTTCAGAAAATACAATGGTTCTAGTTCAAAAAGACTCAGAGGTAAGAGTGCCATCTACTGAACAATTTGCATAGTGTTCTTCAATCCAAATGTTATTCCTCTACCTTATTTAAATTTATTATCTACTATCAACAAAAGCATTTTGCCAAAGAGGGACCTCTCATCAATAAGCTGACTTCCCAGAGGCTTATAAAATTCTTGGATGAATTCATCAACCAAAAAGACAAATCTGATTATTTGCACTAGTAATTTGTACCTCTAAAATCATTCAGTATGTACTTAATCTCTATTTAATTACTGTCTTTTGTATTAAATGTTTTTAGGACCGCAATTCTCAATCCTTCACATACCAAACACATTAACTGGAATTTTTCTTTTCAGGTTTCAATATATGGTTAACTTTAAAATAATGAGAAAGCAGGAAGGGAAAATTACCATTCAACTCTATAACAAATGAAATATAGTACCAAACTGACTCTGATATCGTTAGATGATCCTTCAAATATGAAATATGGATGTGGAATCTGTACACTATAAGCATTCATGTATTCGGTTTTCCCTAAATGCCTTCTATTCTGGAAAAGGCTTATGAAATATTTTCCCAAAGCAGTTTGGATGAGCATAGAGGAGTAGAGAAGAGAGAAGAGAGAGAAGAGAACAGAAAAATCAGGTCACTGTTAAGATCCAAGTCCAAATGTAGAAAAATGGAACAACTCCAAAGCTGAAGAAGAAGTAAGAAATTTAGGATTAGAAAATTGTTGACCATCACCATCCACTGGCCCCTTCCTACATGGGTTAAGTCTGATCTTCAAAATGAAATGTATTTTAGAAAAACGTTCATTTATGTTAATTAAGTTCTAACTTTTAAAGCCCTCATAGTATTGAAATCCTGTATTTCACAAAATAATTGCAGATGTGAGATATTAATATTCAAAACTACCAAGTAAACCAATATAGTGTATTTTAAAAACTAGTACAGACTTGCTATATATAAACACAGCACAGTGACTAGCGTATTTTTTACTTTTACTTTTCCTAAAGGATAAGCAAAAGGTAAATCCTAGTAGTATCACGACCATCACTAGGTTTTTATTGGAAAATGTATACAATTGTATATATATTTAAATATTTAGAATAAACATGATAATGAGCTATAAATTTAACAAAAATATGTTTCATTACATAGCTACCTGAACACTACAGATCTTGTACAGTCATTAATATAAAATACAGTCACTACGAATAAAACGTGTACCTCAGAACTATCTCCTACCCTCAAAACCAAGATAAAGTGATGAACTGAACAATAATAACCAAAATGTACTGGAGCACCTAAACTACAACTACTACCAAAAAGAAAAATTCTTTTTACCATAACCGGAGGTGTAATTAGGGCCCCGACGACCTCTGCCTCTTCCACTATAAGACCTAGAACCTTGTACAGAAGAGACGGTACTTTCATCAGTGGCATATCCTTTCTCTTTTTCAGGCCCTCTGGTGGAAGAAGGTCTGAAACCCATACCAATCTGTCGAAGCTGTTCATCAATCTGTAGTCGTTCCATTCTTAGCTGTTCTACTTCCTATAATGAAAATGAAAAAGGATAAATCTTACATGGATTTTTTTTCCTTAAAGCCTAGAGTTGAGCTATAGTCTGGTCCTACCAGTGAAAGCAGCTGTGATCTTGGGCAGTTATTTGGCAATGTAGACTGTATTCCTAGTAAACATAATTTTCAAGGTCAATTCACCAAGTATTTACTAAATGCCTTAGCATCATGTGCCAACCATGCTAAGTACTACAGATATACAATACAAAAAAGACAAGGACCCTTCTCCTTCAGGGGAATGTTTACAGATGAGCATTAAAAAAACCTCGGGGATGGTTAACAGACAACTGCTGAAATAACCTACTTTAATAGCTAATTATCAGACCTAGTCTTTAAGGAGTACCCAACTCTGCTAAATGATTACTAATAAACTACTTTTCTATCAAAATAGTGACAACTGAGTTGTGGCCTAGCTGAACTGGTAGACTTGGTCTTTTAGAGATTGAGGTCATTACAGAATGTGAAAGTAAGGTGTCTATAGAGAAAGCTCTTGGCTAAAAAGCAGTAGAGTACTGGAAAGACAAGTTTTTCAAAGAAAGGACTTAATCAAGGGTGCTTTGAAAATATTAACATAACAATGATCTGAGTGACTAAAAGGAAAACATAACTAAAGACAGCAGTTCAAGTATTATAAACAAAAAAAAAAAACCAAAGCAGGAATAAGAAGAATAAAAAATTACAATTGCAACTTAATTTATAGGGCATTTCTTTTCCAAAACCTTTTCTCTTTATTAACCCAGACAGACTAAACAACAATGGTTGCTGCTGCTGCTGCTGCTGCTGCGTCCCTTCAGTCGTGTCCGACTCTGCGACCCCATAGATGGCAGCCCACCAGGCTCCCCCATCCCTGGGATTCTCCAAGCAAGAACACTGGAGTGGGTTGCCATTTCCTTCTCCAATGCATGAAAGTGAAGTCGCTCAGTCATGTATGACTCTTAGCGAGCCCATGGACCACAGCCTACCAGGCCCCTCTGTCCATGGGATTTTCCAGGCAAGAGTACTGGACAACAATGGTTAAGAGTTATCAAATGATATATATGGAGGTAGTTCATGTGATTCAGAGAGTACCAGTAACCATTAGGTGGCAATTCTGCTAAGTGCTACAGGTATACAATATAAAAAAGACATGGACTCATCTCCTTCAAGGGAACGTTTACAGATGAGCATTAGTAACCAATAAAGTCCACATCATTCCCGGTTCTATCTATTAGCAACAAATGTTAAGAGTGGGCATGTCTTAAACAGAAGGAAAGAAATATAAACGTTCAGAGGGAAAGAGAAAAATGTACATGAGGCCAATCATTTTACTATGGCAAAGGATCTTTTAATATTTTCACACAGAAAGGAAAAAAAGGAAATATGAAGCTGAATTAACAAAAATTAAGATTTAAAAATTTACTACAAATACTAATATTAAAGTTTAATGTGTGGAGGAACATGATATAAATATGAACACTATACAAACCTTTAGATAAGCAATATGATACTCTAAAAGCACTTGCACATTTCCAATGCTTTCTTTAGTGCCAACAAATACAAATGGAACCATTCCCTGTAAGAAAACACAACATCCTAGTATTTAGTATTTATGTCCTCTAATTCAAGCACAGCTTTTAAGTAAATAAACCAAAAAAATTTTCCATCAAACTGGAATGAATGTACAGATTTAGACGTATTTTTAGTAGTGCTTGCCTTAAAAACACAATAAAACACAATGGGCAGGTTACCCTTGTAATATAGCTCATATAGCAAAACCTTCAACATCTGTAGGTTGGAAGTACTTCGTGACCATTAACAGAAGTATCATGTACAAACTTTCAATATTTACACAGTGTAAAATAAAGAAATTACTGATATGGGCAAATAGTCACCTTAAGTTATTAAACCAAATGAAATAACCCTGACCTGTTTTACTTAGTTGAATTTCAAAAGATGGTTTTAAAAAGTGAGAAGGAAGGGAAGTAAGATACCTAAATGATATGTTTTTTTTCTTTAAAGAAATAAATTTTTAGCTTCCTATTGGCTAAAGAAAATGAACAGTCTAAGGAAACTCACCCAATCATTTTCAATGTCCTTCACTTTCTTGATTTTATAGAATCATTCCTAACAATTATTTAAATAACCTGGCTTAAGAATTTTGGGTTCTAAATACAGAATTAAGTGTGGCTTAACTTTTTATTCTATACCACTATGTGACTTATTTTCAAAATAATTTTTTAAAAATTTAATTAGTGAATTTTAGTATGGGAAATTAAAAAGAAGAAAGGCATGAGGGTAGGTGCTAAAGCTACAGTACAGAGTACAGCTATCATGGAGCTCAAAGTTGCAGTGACTCTAAAAGAAGTAATTCCAACCAGGAAGGTATGAACAAAGGACTCTAACTTAAGCTTAGGAAGTGAGAAAGCCTTGAGCTATCCTCAAGAATTCACATGCAGAAAACAGAGGATGCAAAGTGAACGAAAGATAGGAGGGGAAAAAAAGGAGCTAGAAAGTTTTAATCCATAATGTAACTCTGGGACTATATTATTTATGGTCGTTTTAAAGAAATATCCCAATTCTACTGATGGGAAAAAAATGTGCTCAAAGTCATAAAATCAGCAATTAACCCAACCAATTTCATATCCAGTTACCTAATTCCAAATAATATCCACTTGTTAACTGCCATAATCTATGTTAAGGAAAAAGGTAAAGAGAATCACAATCTCAAAAAAGGTACTAAACATTTCTGTAATAATCTCATTGTAAAGTATTTGTGGAGGTGATGGAATTCCAGCTGAGCTATTTCAAATCCTAAAAGATGATGCTGTTAAGTATGCCAGCAAAATCTGGAAAACTCAGCAGTGGCCACAGGACTGGCCAAATGTCAGTTCTCATTTCAATCCCAAAGAAAGGCAATGCCAAAGAATGTTCAAACTATCGCACAATTGCATTCATTTAACACATTAGCAAAGTAATGCTCGAAATCCTCCAAGCAAGGCTTAAACAGTATGTGAACCAAACAGATGTTCAAGCCGGATTTAGAAAAAGGCAGAAGAACCAGAGATCAAATTGCCAACATCCATTGGGTCACTGAAGAAGCAAGAGAATTCCAGAAAAACATCTACTTCTGCTTCCTTGACTACTCTAAAGCCTTTGACTGTGTGGATCACAATAAACCGTGGAAAATTCAAGATGGGAATACCAGGCCATCTGACCTGCCTCCTGAGAAATCTGTATGCAGGTCCAAAAGCACAGTTAGAACCAGACATGGAACAATGGACTGGTTCAAAATGGGTAAAGGAATACATCAAGGCTGTATACTGTCACTCTGCTTATTTAACTTATATGCAGAATACATCATGTGAAATGCCGGGTTGGATGAAGCACAAGCTGGAATCAAGATTGCCAGGAGAAATATCAATAACCTCATATATGCAGATAACACCACTCTTATGGCAGAGAGTAAAGAGGAACTTTCAGAAAAGTGAAGAGCCTCCTGATAAAAGTGAAAGAGGAGAGTGAAAAAGCTGGCTTAAAACTCAATATTAAAAAATCTAAGATCATGGCATCTAGTCCCATCACTTCATGGCAAATAGATGGAGAAACGATTTTAACAGCAAGAGACTTTATTTTCTTGGGCTCCAAAATCACTGCATATGGTGACTGCAGCCATGAAATGAAAAGATGCTTGCTCCTTGGAAGAAAAGCTATGACCAACCTAGACAGCACATTAAAAAGCAGAGACATTACTTTGTCAACAAAGGTCCGTCTAGTCAAAGCTATGGTTTTTCCAGTAGTCATGTATGGATGTGAGAGTTGGACTGTGAAGAAGGCTGAGCACCGAAGAATGGATGCTTTTGAACTGTGGTGTTGGAGAAGACTCTTGACAGTCCCTCAGACTGCAAGGAGATCCAATCAGTCCATCCTAAAGGAAATCAGCACTGAATATTCATTGAAAGGACTGATACTGAATCTGAAACTTCCAATATTTTGGCCACCTGATGTGAAGAACTGACTCCTCGGAAAAGATGCTGATGCTGGGAAAGACTGAAGGCAGGAGAAGTGGAGGAATAGAGGATGAGATGGTTGGATGGCATCACCAACTCAGTGGACATAAGTCTGAGCAAGCTCCAGGAGTTGGTGATGGACAGGGAAGCCTGGCATGCTGCAGTCCACGGGGTCGCAAAGAGTCGGACGTGACTAGTCGAACTGACCCCACATAAGCCAATATCAACTTTCAGATTTATTTTCACATTAAAAGATTTTGATTATTTAGGCTTTTGGCCTTTCTTTAAAATATTAAAAGATATAGCAAAACAAAATACATACATACATACACAGCAACCAGATTAAAACTAAACAGCATTGGTTTCTTTTATAGAAAGGCACAGTGTGCCCTCCCCTTCCTTTTTTATCCCAATCTGTTTGATAATTTACATAATCTACTTGTTATCTTTTAGCATTTACATTTTTTAATTCTGGCACAGAGATGGGAGGTAAAAATGACCAAAACTACAAAGTAAAGTGTACTAATTTATGAAGGACATCCTAAAAGAATCAACTTGCAACAAGGTGGTAAATACTGGAAAGCAGCTAGAATATGTCAAGCTAAGGGAAGACTAGATATTAGTATCAAGCTAAGATATTTATAATTGAGTCATTTAATGACCCTGCCCAGTAAACACCTTCATCTTCAGACCAATTTTAGCCGGCAGTTATAAGCCAAACTGTTATTGTTGTTAAGTCATGTCCAACTGTTCCGCAACTCCATGGGCTGTAGTCCACCAGGCTCCTCTGTCCATAGGATTTCCCAGGCAAAACTACTGGAGTTGGCAGCCACTTCCTCCTCTGGGGCTCTTCCCAACCCAGGAATCAACTTGGCAGGCAGGTTCTTTACGACTGAATCACCAGGGAAGCCTGGTATGCCAAATGGGTCACCATTATTTTACACATTAAATACATGTAAGTTTGACACCCTTGATTTTAATGGGGTCATCACCCACCCTCCAGGTGGGGTATAGTGTTTGCTTAATATGAAGTTAAAATTACTTAAGGTTTACATCAATTTTTAAAGCTGTGTAAGATGTAATCAATCTACAAGTACTCATTTGCATAACAGTCATTTGCTTTTCCTCATTCGTTTTTATCACCACATTCTAACTAATTAAAAGAATCAAGGAAATGATATCTTTCACTGGGATCTTTACAACATCCAATAATTGGATGTGGTATGAGGCTGTTTATCATAGCAAATATCTTCAGTTTCCTCCATGTGTCTCTTAAAAAAAAAAAAAAAAAAACTTACTTTGTCCAATAAGCAAATGAACTCCCCAGTTACCCACTGTGCAAAACTGAAAAAGTTGTGAATGTACTGCTTTCTGGGAGATAATTTTGGGGGTGGGGGAGGGGGAAGTCTTTGCCTTATATTCAGACATATAACTATATAGAGTTGACCACTAGAGCCACAAAGGTTAGTGATGCTTAAAGTGGTGGATAAGAAGTTTAAAAAAAAAAAAGCAAGGTGGACAAGACATTAACATGTAACAAAAAGACTGAAAAAAAATTTCAGAAAGTTGGCATCAGCTGCTGCTGCTGCTGCTAAGCCGCTTCAGTTGTGTCCAACTCTGTGTGACCCCATAGACAGCAGCCCACCAGGATCCTCTGTCCCTGGCATTCTCCAGGCAAGACTACTGGAGTAGGTTCCCATTTCCTTCTCCAATGCATGCATGCATGCTAAGTCACTTCAGTTGTGTCCAACTCTGTGCGACCCTATGGACAGCAGCCCACCAGGCTCCTCTGTCCAGGGGACTCTCTAGGCAAGAATACTGAAGGGGGTTGCCATTTCCTTCTCCAATGGCATCAGAATGACCAACAATGTTAGAGCTTAAAGATTTCATTTAAGAAATGGTCAGAGCTTACCAAAAAAAAAGTCATAGAACCGTTATTAAGAATTCCTTCACAGCCAACTGTTTTGTTTAGAGTACCAAAATCTTTATACTCTAAGTACAAAAAAAGAGAACTGATAAGATTATCAAACTAGAGTCTTTTTTGAATAAAAAATTGGCCTTTTTACTGAAGTACTGAGAAACTGAAAAAAAAAATTTCACTGCAGAGGGAGAGTAGTTCACTGGATATTACTTTCTTAAAACAATTTTCAAAATATAAAATGGGTGGGGGGGGGACACATGCAAATTATGTTTTAAATACTTACATCTTCTCTAGGTAGTTTATTTTCATTGTCTCCTTCAATTCTCACCCGAACCACACCAGATTTGTCTACTATTTCTTGAATAACTTTGCCATTTTTCCCAATTACTTTTCCTTTAATAAGAGAAAACATATAATAATAAAGTAAAAACCAACACTGCTATCATTTCAACATCAGCCCAAATAATTTATGACTTGCTATCAAACTATAAAAACCAAGCAAAACTGTATCTTTTTATTCTCAATTAACTCACCCTAACGACAACTGAGAAACATATCCTTGGTATGAAACCTCCTACTCTTCAGTATGGCTAAGGTTGCTACTGTTAACTGAGATTAATAACTCTACTCGTGTAAGGTATTTTCAAAGTCCAACTATTTTTTAATATGTTCTATACCATTTTTATATTTTTAAAATATCAAGTCCAACCCATTTATTCTAAAAGCTTGAATTATATAAATGAAGGCAAAAAGAAAACTTTTATTTTGGTATTAATTACATCAATTTGTTTACATTTATGACACATTACATATATTATTATTCAAACAACTAACAATGTCAACAACTTGGCTTTTATTTTCAAAGTCCTACTTAAAAGACAACTGTGACTTGAAGATTCTTTTAAAATGAATATTCTCTTCACTGAAATAAAATGTTTACATTTAACAAGTATTACATTTAACACCTATAAGTGTTTAAAGTACTTTAGAACTATACAACTACACACAAAATGTATATGGGTTGCATCTTCCTAGATATGAAATACTGTGAAATGACACAGCATTCAAATTATTTACCTTCTCCACACTTAACTTGTTAAGTCTGTCAAATAACAGAGTATTTGACAATTAGAGGAGAAACTAGAAGGAGGATATGAAGATGCTCTTCACTTAGGGAACTCACTTTTTATAAAGCTAATATACATCCATAAAATAACAAAGCAATACTGGGTAGTGTTACGTGGTAACATAAGTAAATATTCTAGTAACCATTACTATAAATAGATGTATATGAAGTTAACAGTAACATCTTGTTATTAAGTTCAAATCCTCAGTTAAAATGTTACACTATACCAGCAATCTATTTCCACAATAAATTAATTTTGGCTGAAACGGGCTATAATGTAAGTTTCTCCTACTGCATGTCTGACAGAACAGCTTCCAATAAAGAATAAATAAGGGGGCAGGGGGACAAACAAGGGAATAATGGCAACTGTAAGCCAGTCAATACAACAGACACTATTACAGGATTTTCAAACCTCCTTGCCCAATAACCCTAAATTTAAAAGCAGCAGCAACTGAACAAGAGAAAAAACAAAATAAGAGGACAGGGAATTCACATGATGCATGTCTTCTCAGAGCAGCCCTAGCAGCAGCATATAAAAGCAACCTTCATGTTAACACAGTGAAGCTCAAGCAGCAACTCCATCCTTGACCCTGCTAAAAATAAGCAAATATCTTTTCGAAAAAAACAAAAATCAGATTGTTACATCATACCCCCTTCCCCAAAATCTCTGCCCCTTACTTCTTGTGAACTATACCAGTGGTGAGTGAATATCCATCACCCTTCTGGGGTCTGTGGCAAGGACCTACCTGCAAGTTTTATTTAGTCCCACCAGAGACCGTCAATATTTTAACTGATCATTTCCACAGTTTAAATTCCAAAGCATATTGACAAACTGAAGCAGACCTGTGGTATAATTTGAGCACTGAGCATAAATGCTGAAGGGACAGAGTAGAGAAGTGATTAAGGAAGGCTTCCAGGAGCTGAAGTTTCAATTCATTTTCAAATCAATGTTCACATAATACTTTTGATTTGGGAGGGGTGGGAATGGTCAACAAGTCTAGAACTCTTGGAACCTGAATATATGTGAGAATTCTCTCTGAAACTTACCCACCAAGTAGTCCTCATTTCCTTTTACTTCTCAGTCCTCTTTTTCTCTTTCATTTTGACTAAGAATGTACTATTTTTCAAAAGACTGCTTCACCCAGAAAACATTTTAGAGAAAGATGTAGTACTACTATAAATAGACAGCACTCAACTCAGGTCTTAATATTACTTCTGAGTATTTAACCAATGTGTAACAGTTGCTGCTAATATTTATTTTCTAAATAATAAACAAATAACCCAAATAAACAAAGCCAAACAAGCCAGGGTAGAGGAAAACAAGAGACATGTTAGGTTCTCACATCACTGAACAGATAAACAAAGAGAAGAATCTGAGAACTATAAATATATCCAATTTCCTATTTCTCTAATATGAGAAATTTTTATTTAAGGTTAACACTACCACAAATTCTGTAAGACCAATGCTATCTTCTACAGAACTGTTGGATTGGAAAGAACCAGGACTCCCTTGGACACACTCACCTCCAAATCATTTTTACAAGTGAAGAAATCTAAGTTAAATTATGTTCTGTGAAAGCAGCAACCAAAATGTTAGTACTGATAGCTGTCAATAATGGGAATATTTATAAACAATCAAGGGGATCATTTTCAAAAACATCGTTCTTGTCAAAGGTGATTTCCCTTGACAGCAATGAATATTTGGTAACATTTTGTATCTTACCATTTATTTAAATTATATAAAATTCATAAGACTTATATTTAATTTTAACCTCTCAACTCATCATCTCCAGCCACTCAGTACACAGTGATTGCTAATAATAGATTAAGTGGAGCTAAATTAACTGGTAGTATGTCATAGACATCCAAATGTTTAGGCAGAAGTGAAAAGCTTTTTCTGTAGTTGAATACCAACACTGTCCAAATTCTTGTAGTGTATGCTATTATCCCAAATACACTACTTGTTACTGGCCAAAACAAACATTTTTAATAACACAAGTGTGCTGTTGTTTTTTAATTTTCACCTATTAATGTTTCAGACTCTGACAAGTAAAATGTGTACAGAATCTTTTCCTAAAGGTAGACAAGGTGTACTTATATATAAATGGAGCCCAAGGGCCTCAATTTCATTATAGTCAAAAAACTAAGGAGACTCAAAGATGACCAAAAAGTCATAAAAAAAAATCATTCCCCTAGAAAATGTCATTACTTTGTGTTGATGCTTATATTAAATATAGAATCACTAAGTATAATTTAACATGTGACCAAGATTTTTCTGTTTCAGACTGCATCTTAAAGGATAGATCACACAGATATAGAGAATATTATTAACAGCTATTAAACAATTGATCTCTCAAGTTATAATGCTCATTAACTGCAGCTTCAAAAGCAAAACCTGTTGTCACTTAACTTACAACCCACAGGCACAGCAGTTTTCATCAAAAGTGTCAAAAATTTGATAGTGAAACCTTCCCTAATATCATTACCATCTTTCTCTTCTTATGACTTCTTATCCTTATTTGAGGTTTCTGCAACAACTATCACTTTCTCAAACCCTACTCTGTAGAAGTTTATTACCCTATTGTTAGTCCACTCAAACTTTTTCTTCTGCATCAAACAAAAGAAAACAATTATCACAAATACCTTCTCAAAAAAGTACTACAATTTTGATGGATGTATGAAAGATAAAAAGACATCAAGCAAATGAAAATAAGGAAGAAGCTAAGGGGATGAAAAAGCTTAAGAAAAACTGTAATGCCAAACCATTATTAAAAAAAAATTCCACATAACTTAGAAGGTAAACGTTATCAGAAAAAGCTAATTTTTAATTAAATCATATGTAATTAAATAACATTTAACTTAACATTTAGTAGAAGTACTTACCAACAAGATTCCTAGGAACCTGAATAAAATCCTCCACAAATTCCAAGAAACCTCTAGCCTTTTTTACAGCATCAGCACTCTGCAGGGTAGGGTGGGGGAACAAACATGAAATTCAATCTTGAAGAAACCCACAATCCACAACAAAAACACAAGAAAGAAAAAAGAAACTGAACTGTCATGCTCCAGTACAAGATTCTGCTCAGACGACCAAAGTGCTATTTCAAGCCAAGTATTCATAAAGTACTTTTCCAAAAAAAAAGAGGAATCATTAAAGAGCTAGGGGAAAAAGGCTTTTACAATCAAAATGTTAGACATCTTTACAGTCCCTAAGACATCTAAAACTGTCTAAACAGACATCTTTAAGCTCCTGAGAATACTAAGAGAGTTTTACTTATGTTAGAGAAATTTTAACCCCATCCTAAATACATCTGGCCCACACTCATATGTTGGATTCTCCAGGTGAGTTAAAAAAAAAAACTGTTCATACTGTATGTGCTGTCTGCATTGTCTTCTCCTTCTCAACGTAAGAAATGATTTAAAAGGCTGTTTTTGTAGAGATGCATTTTTAAAATTACCTACTAATATGACCATTAAAATTCCTAAGCTCTAACAGTTAAAATTTAAAAAACTAGAAGATGGGGGGAGGGTCAGGTTGTGTTCTCTAAAAGGAATTTATAGTTCTCAGTAACAATTAACGTCCACTTTTAATGTTTGTCCTTTAATAACCATAAATCAAGTAGGTTGTGTGCTCACCATATCATACACAGCAAAAATTTAAAATCCATATTCAATCTTCATATTTTACAGTGTGGAAACTATGCAGGGGAACTGCCTAACTTTCTCCAAGTCCTCTCAAAGTGGTAGAGACAAAATTCCAATTCCGATAATATGGCTCTAAAGCCTTTCATCTTAATCACTTTGGTATATTGCCTACTTCTAAAGGTTTCAGAAATAAAAATCAGACCTCCAGTCAGATTCACTATATGACTTAAATGAAAAGTCAAGACTTAAATTATCACACCCCGAAACTCATCTATTTACTCTAATGTGAAGGATGGTCTTAATGAAGGAAAGCTTGTTTTATTTTTCAGATTATTTTCATGCCCAAACAGCTGTCACAGTTAACAAGTGACAAAATATTTAAAATTCAAGGTCTACAAAAGGTATTATATACTATTTACAGCTGCCAGTGCCTGACATAAGCACTCAAAAAATACTTGAATAAATTATTTGTAATGCACATAAAGCTGAGAAATTCAGAAGCAGTTGATTAAGGAACTTTGGAAAACAGTACACATTAAATATCCAGTAATCTTTCAAGGCCCCGTAATTATATATATTAGCATATTATAATACTATAATATATATACTAATATAGTATCTTCAATCAACTTACATGTAATGATACTAGACTTGCAATTTTAAACTATTCCACCCAGAAACTAAAATTCCAGACAACAGTTAATATGCTACAGTAAAATTACCCAAGGTGGGGGACAAGCAGCATACCTCTCCGTAGATTCTAAATGTTCCAGTATCTTCATCTAGCTCAATAGCTGTAACTCCAGGAACCTTTCTAGCTTGCTGTATATTACTACCATGTGTTCCTATCGCCAGGCCCATCAAATCTTCTCTCACAACAAATTCCTCATGAAAAGCTGCTGCAAGTTGCTTTGTGCACTAGTAAAAGAGGCAAATTAGTATTATAAAAGATAAAAAAAAAAAACTTTGTACACCCATGTTCATAGCATTATTTACAATAGTCAAGAGGAGGAAGTAACCCAAAGGTCCACTGAATGATGAATGGATAAACAAAATGTGATATATGCACACAATCAGAATTATTCAGCCCTAAAAAGGAAATTCTGATACATGCTACAACATGGACAAACATTGAGAACATTATGCTTAGTGAAATAAGCCAGTCACAAAAAGATAAATACTATATGATTCCAGTTACAAGAAGGTTATCTAGAGTATTCAAATTTGTAAAAAAGTAGAATGGTGGTGGCCTGGAGCTGAGGGAAAGGGAAATAGGAAGTTGTTTAAATGGACACAGAGATTCAGTTTTGCAAGATGAAAATGTTCTGAAGATTGATTGATCAACAGTATGAATATATTTCTCAATACTATGAACTGCACACTTAAAAATGGTTAGGATGGTAAATGTTATGTTTATTCTACTACAATTAAGAAAAAGAAAAGGGAAAAAAGAAAAAAGGTAGTTCACCTGGTCATGTAATGGAAGGGGCTGATCATTCTATTTAATCACGGTCACAGAAGACAGTAATTCTAAAACAATTTTCCAGAACTACTCACACATGGAGCTCTCCAACTCAAATGATTCCTATTTCAAAACTCATTCATGTATCACTTGTTTGGAAGTTTGAAATTAAGGGCACTCATGTACTTGTCCTAAAGATAAACAAACCTCAAATTCCCTAAGACTGTGCATGGGAGCACATATATGTATGGGAGGGAGTAGGGGCAACAAATCACCTAATAATGTGGCAGTAAAAAGTAGAAGAAAACAGGAGTACCTCAGGACAGAACAGAGAGAAGCCAATGACAGGCTCTTTTTTACAACTACAAGCCATGTGACCTCCTCTCTTCTTATCCAAGAGTTGTTATACTAATGAACTAGTTACTGAGAAAGTACATTGACTGATAGCTCACAGGACAATAAAAAAACAGAGTAAAGAACTAGCAATAAAGTTCTACTGGAAATCCCTAGTGAGTTTCTAAGCTTTGGCGCCATTCAGGTATTTAGCAGCTAAAAGGCTATGTTTGATAAAAGTAATAGAGAAAAGTAACTCTAAGGACACAATAATTCCAGTTATTAGCCATAAAATAGTTCCCAAGTTGCCTTACCTAACAGTCATATAGTTTCAGCCATAGAACTTGAATAATATACTCAGGAAACTAAATGAGAAGCACAAAAAATCTTTTACATGTAAACCCACTTACTTCTAAATGCTTAGTGGCCTCTTCATTTCTGGACATAAGCATCAATTTTGTACGAATACTTCGCAAATGCATGTCACTCAAAATATTTACTCTCTTCACAGTTGCTTCACTGGCAGACTATAAACAAATAAGTTACTCATTCAAACACTTAAACGCTTTTTTTTTAATACAAACACAACCTTCCATATAAAGCCTCCCTTGATTTTCATCTACTGTACTCTCCTTACCTAACATGCACCCCCTCCCACAAATAATCTTACTTGTTTTCTAAATTTCCATATTACTTAGATCTGCTCTTCAAATTATAATGGGGGGAGGAGGGATATAGAATCCCGGATCCCATACGTTAAGAATTTTATCATGTAAAGAATGCTGTATTAAGATTTTTCCTCCTTTCTCCAGGAAAGATTTACAAATTAACAATTTTATAACTGCAAAAACTTTTTTCTCCCACATTATATTCTAATAAAGTCACCATAAATCAAGTTATCCTGTATCTTTGAAATATTTAATTATAAAATATGTACAATGTACAGTTTAATAAAGTGAAAAGTGTTAGTCACTCAGTGCTGTCTGACTCTTTGCAAACCCCATAGACTGTAGCCTGCCAGGTGCCTCTGTCCATGGAGTGGGTTGCCATTCCCTTCTCCAGTGGATCTTCCCCACCCAGGGATTGAACCTGGGTCTCCTGCATTGTAGGCAGATTCACAATATTCATTATATACCTCAAAATATGGAGTTATCTTACCAGTATCATTAGCTGTGTTGTTTCTGGATGGTAAAAAATTCTGCATGCTCCTACTGCTTTCTTAAAATCTTTATGTGCATTTTCATTAGCACACCTAAGGAGAGAGTAATTCACGTTTAAGACCGAAACAACAGGTTAAATTTAGAGGGCAACTGTAATGAAAACTCTTGTATTTCATACTGACACCACCCATTGAAAACTTTTGTCTGTTAAAAACATTTTCTATCAAAGTTTTAATCGGGTGTTTGGGGTAAAAAAGATTTTTGTAGCACTAAAAAATCCCCTTAATTCACAAAGCAATTCAACAGTAAACAAAATTACTCACGCCTCTCTCAAATCCTCAGGAACATCCACTGTGCATTTAAAGAAGGTATTTTTTTTGACAGTTTTATTTTGATTGACAGGCCGAAGTCGTTCAAATGTGACTATTTCATTGTAAGTGGCATCACAAGCAGCATATTCAATGACATAAAACTAAAAGACATCAAAACACTTTAAAAATCCCATCCGAACAAAAATAATGACCTTTAAATGAAGTTCTAATTACTTTGCTTGGATTAAGCAGTAGACCCTCCCCCTTGTGGCACAAGTACTAAGCACAGCTTAGTTTACATCAACCTGATTTGCCTAAACTAGATTAGAGGTTCTTACAAGCAAGAACTCTGGTGGTCCTCACATGCTTGCAAAATACCTCTGGAGAGCAGCTTTGGTATTTGCAAATACAGAACACAAACAGAAATTAATGATCTGATGAATTTTTGAAATATATGATTATTTCTGAAATAGGCTTTTTAACAACAAAACTAAGAGTTGGAGTAACAGTTACAGAAACCAAGAGTCAACATATTTCCTTGAAAATTAATCACAAAGCAAGTTTTAACATAACTTACTTCTCCTTTCATCATTCGAACTTTAGCCAACCACCATCCACATGGTTCTTGATCATTTGCTCTTGAATATACCTGACAGAAAAAAAAAAGTGCCCTTATTCATTTATCCCAAAAGATTAACACTGTAAATAATGACTTTTTATAAGTGCAAAATTATGTTAAATTCAAGAATCAAAAAATGTTACTGTGAACAAGATGAAACTGCTACATAAGTGTAATGTAATAAGAACTATATATGCATAAGGCAGGGCAATCAGAGATCAAATTGCCAACATCCACTGGATCATAGAAGCAGCAAGGAAATTCCAGAAAAACATTTACCTCTGTTTCATTGACTATGCTAAAGCCTTTGACTGTGTGAATCATAACAAACTGTGGAAAACGCTTAAAGAGATGGGAATACCACACCATCTTACCTGTCT
This sequence comes from Oryx dammah, assembly GCF_014754425.2. NCBI lineage: Eukaryota > Metazoa > Chordata > Mammalia > Artiodactyla > Bovidae > Oryx > Oryx dammah. The sequence continues at coordinate 70,644,974 of NW_024070186.1, read as the reverse complement.
CCTGAGAAACCTGTATGTAGGCCAAGAAGCAACAAGTAGAACCTTCTATAGAACTGACTGGTTCAAAATTGGGAAAGGAGTATAACAAGGCTGTTTACTGTCACCCTGTTTGTTTAACTTATATGCAGAGCACATCATGCAAAATGCCGGGCTGGATGAGTTACAAGCTGAAATCAAGATTTCCAGGAGAAATAGCAGATGATACCACTTTAGTGGGAGAAAACAAAGAGGAACTAAAGAGCCTCTTGATGAGGGTGAAAGAGAGTGAAAAAGGCAGCTTAAAATTCAATATTAAAGAAACTAAGTCAAGGCATCCAGTCCTATCACTTCATGGCAAATAGAAGGGAAAAGGTGGAAGCAGAGACAGATTTCCTCTTCTTGGGCTCTAAAATCACTGCAGATGGTGAGTGCAACCATGAAATTACAAGACAATTGCGTCTCGGTAGGAAAGCTATGGGAGAAGGCAATGGCACCCGACTCCAGTACTCTTGCCTGGAAAATCCCATGGACGCAGGAGCCTGGTAGGCTGCAGTCCATGAGGTTGCAAAGAGTTGGGACACGACTGAGTGACTTCACTTTCCCTTTTCACTTTCATGCACTGGAGAAGGAAATGGCGACCCACTCCAGTGTTCTTTCTTGCCTGGAGAACCTCAGGGACGGGGGAGCCTGGTGGGCTGCCATCTATGGTGTCGCACAGAGTCGGACACGACTGAAGTGACTTAGCAGCAGCAGCAGGAAAAAGCTATGACAAATCTAGACAGCATATTAAAAAAGCAGAGACATCACTTTGCTGACAAAGGTCCGTTTAGTCAAGGCCATGGTTTTTACAGTCATCCTCTATGAATCTGAGAGCTGGACCGAAGGCTGTGCACTGAAGAACTGATACTTTCAAACTGTGGTGTTGGAGAAGATGTTCTTGAGAGTCCCATGGACAGCAAAGAGATCAAACCAGTCAATCTTAAAGGAAACCAGACCTGAATACTCACTGAAAAGACTGATGCTGAAGTTCCAATATTTTGGCTACCTGTTGCAAAGAGCCAACTTATTGGAAAAGACCCTGATACTGGGAAAAATTGAAGGCAGAAGGAGAAGAAGGCAACAGAGGATGAGATGATTGGATGGCATCACTGATTCAGTGGACATGAGTTTAAGCAAATTCTGGGAGATGGTAAGGGACAGGGAAGCCTGGCATGCTGCAACCCATGGGGTTGCACAACTTGGTGACTGAATAATAATGTATATGCTTAAATTTTACTACTGAAAAATAGAATTGAACCTGTTTGGGCAATTTGGTGCCCTGAAAATTGAACTTCAAATTCATGAAAGTCTAGTCTAGTGAAAGTGTCAGTCACTCAGTTGTGTCCAACTCTTTGTTACACCATGGACTGTAGTCCAACAGGCTCCTCTGTCCACAGACTTCTCCAGGCAAGAATACTGGAGTAGGTAGCCATTCCCCTTTCCAGTGGATCTTCCCAACCCAAGGACTATACCCAGGTCTCCTGTATTGCAGACAGATACTTTACCATCTGAGCCACCACGGAAACCCCAAATTTATGAGTGTCTAATAAACATAAATAAGTATTATTATAAAGAAATGTTTCTTACAGGACAGTTTCACATAGTGTAAAGCACACGTCTTTAAGCTTATGTCAACACGGTTCACCTCTGAACATGGCATTCTGATGATTTACGTATCAGAAGTGAGGATACGCTAGAACTTTAATAAGATTTATTTTAAATCTGGTATCAGTGTTGATAAAATGCTGAATTAAGAATTGTTTTTAGAAAGTATAGTAAGACAAGGCTGTATATTATCACCCTGATTTTTAACTTCTATGCAGAGTACATCATTGAGAAACGCTGGGCTGGAGGAAGTACAAGCTGGAATCAGGATTGTCGGAAAAAACATCAATAACCTCAGATATGCAGATGACACCACCCTTATGGCACAAAGTGAAGAACTAAAAAGCTTCTTGATGAAAGTGAAAAAGTTGGCTTAAAGCTCAACATTCAGAAAACTGAGATCATGGCATCTGGTCCCATCACTTCATGGGAAATAGATGGGCTAACAGTGGAAACAGTGAGAAACTTTATTTTTCTGGGCTCCAAATCACTGCAGATGGTGATTGCAGCCATGAGATTAAAAGACGTTTGCCTGCTCCTTGGAAGGAAAGTTATGACCAACCCAGATAGCATATTAGAAAGCAGAGACATTACTTTGCCAACAAAGGTCCATCTAGTCAAGGCTATGGTTTTTCCAGTAGTCATGTATGGATGTGAGAATTGAACTAAAAGAAAGCTGAGCGCCGAATAATTGATGCTTCTGAACTGTGGTGTTGGATAGACTCTTGAAGAGTCCCTTGGACTGCAAGGAGATCCAACCAGTCCATCCTAAAGGAGATCAGTCCTGGGTGTTCACTGGAAGGACTGATGCTAAAGCTGAAACTCCCAATACTTTGGCCACCTGATGCGGAGAGCTGACTCATTTGAAAAGACCCTGATGCTGGGTAAGATTGAGGGCCAGAGGAGAAGGGGAAGACAGAGGATGAGATGGTTGGATGGCATCACTGACACAATGGACATGGGTTTGGGTGGACTCCAGGAGTTGGTGATGGACAGGGAGGTGTGGCATGCTGCAGTTCATGGGGTCGTAAAGAGTTGGACACAACTGAGCGACTGAACTGAACTGAAACCCTATTTTAAAATTCCTTCAAGGTATCACATTTAAATCCCTTGCTAATGAACTTAGATGTACTCAAAGTCTGTAATTAGTCACTCAGTTGTGTCTGACTCTTTGTGACCCCATGAACTGTAGCCCATCAGGCTCTTCCCTTCATGGGGATTCTCCAGCCAAGAATACTACAGTGGGTTGCCAAGCCCTCCTCCAGAGGATCTTCCCAACCCAGCTCTCCCACACTACAGATTCTTTACCATCTGAGCCACCAAGTCTAGCTAACAACAAAAACATTATGAATGGCATCCCACTCCAGTATTCTTGCCTGGAAAATCCCATGGACAGAGGAGCCTGGTAGGCCGCAGTTCATGGGGTAGCCAAGAGTGGGACATGACTGAGCGACTTCACTTTCACTTTTCACTTTCATGCATTGGAGAAGGAAATGGCAACCCACTCCAGTGTTCTTGCCTGGAGAATCCCAGGGACAGGAGAGCCTGGTGGGCTGCCATCTATGGGGTTGCAGAGAGTCAGACACAACTGAAGCAACTTGGCAGCAGCACCAGAGTAAGTTATCTTACAAAACCATCTATCCAAAAAAAAACCCACAAAAACAAAAACCCCTGCTATCTTATATACTCTACAATTATCAAATGTTTCAAAATATAATAGATTAGAAAAGTTTCTATTGAGGATTAGAGCTGTTTCTTATGACACAGCAGTGTGATATATTTTCAATACATGGAAAATGAGGTGCGGAAGGGAAGGCTAGGAAAAGATGACTAAGAAACACCTACAAAATATTGATTAAACTAAGGCTGCCCCTACACAGGTGGGTGGAGATATCTACCCATCAATACATGTTAACAGCCATTTGTGAAATAATGCAAACTACTACTGATAGGTAGATAGTTTTGGAAAAGTCTGAAGCTTCTATCAAGATGATGTGAAAGTAACCTTGGAAGTGGTGGAATTATTGGAACTAAAAATAAATAAGCCAAAATTTCATGTTCAACTTTAATGTATACCATGGTTAGAGAAAAGCTATGAGTGGGAAAAAAGCATATTTACCACAAAGCTTCAGTGAATTCAATTTTAGCTTTTGCATTTCTTATATACCTGTTTCATGACTCTATCCTTTCTTACAGATCTTCCAAAAAGATAAGACACTTCACCTTTTTTTAGAATAGAATAACTCATTGCAGTTACTGTATTATTCAGGGGAAAAAATGAAAGTGAAAGTGTTAATCAAGTCATCTCCAACTCTTTATGACTCCGTGGTCTGTAGCCTGCCAGGCTCCTCTCACGGAATTCTCAAGAAGGCAAGAAAATTTCCTTCTCCAGGGGATCTTCCCAACCCAGGGATTGAATCCAGGTCTCCTGCATTGCAGGCAGATTTTTTACCACTAGCGCCACCTGGGAAGTCCCTTCTTACAGCTCTTCCAAAAAAATAAGACACTTTACCCTTTTTAAGAATGGAATAAAACTCACTGCAGTTATTATATGTATCCATGAAACCCTTACATAAATCTAACCTAGAGTCCAGGAACCTTATTTTTCCTGTATCCTAAATATTCAATACTTTGCTATCTTGACTAGAAAGGAAAAGATGATAAAGAAATGCACAAAATGCAATGGATTAGTCAATCCAATTGGTTATATGAAGCGGTGTAATTATAGCACAAAGATGACAATACTCAGGCTTCCCTGGTGGCTCAGCAGTAAAGAACCTGCCTGCCAGTGCAGGAGACAACAGTTTGATCCCTGGTCTGGGAAGATCCCCCACACGCCATGGAGCAACTAAGCCTGTGTGTTTCAACTACTGAGCGTACCTGCTGCAACTGCTGAGGCCTGTGTGCCTGGAGCCTGTGCTCCACAACAAGAGAAGCCACTGCAATGAGAAGCCCATGCACCGCAACTAGAGAGTAGGCCCCTGTTCACGACAACTAGAGAAAAGCCCAAGCAGCAATAAATAATTTTTTTAAATGGCAATACTCAATTCCAGTGATCCCCAACCTTTTGGCCTCAGGGATGGGTCTCGTGGAAGACAATTTTTCCACAGACTGGGGGTAAGGGGAAGGGTTTTGGGTGATTCAAGTGCATTACATTTATTGTGCACTTTATTATTATTACATCAGCTCCACCTCAGATTACCAGGCATTAAATCCCAGAGGCTGGGGACCCCCGTGCTCTAGTCAGTAAAATTAGAAGCCATCAAAAATTCCAAAATACAACTGACCCTTGAACAACAAAAGGGTTAGGGGCTCATTCATCCTCTATGGGGTTGAAAATCAAGTGTTAACATAGCCAGCCTCTATATACAGCTCCACATCTGCAAACTCAACCAACCACTGATCATGTAGTACTATCATATTTTCTATGAAAATATGAAAACAATCTGAGTGGGAATTCCCTGATGGTCCAGGAGTTAGGACTTTACACTTTCAGTGTCAAGGGCCCAGGGAGTTCAATCTCTGGTCAGGGAACTAAGATCACACAAGATGTTGAGGGTAGGGTGGGCAGGGGTGGAGTGGATGTGTGTAGGGTGTGTGTGTGGCAGTGGGGAGGGAGTGTCTGTAGAATTTGAGTTTAAACAGACTCATGCTGATCAAACCCATGTTGTTTAAGTGTCAACTGCATTCTAACCTAAAAGCATTGATGCATTCTGATAATTCCAGGGTAAGATGAAACAGAAGATAAACTAGAACTTACAGAAATAAACTTTAAATTTGCTATCAGTATTTATTACAAGATGTGTATGTTCTGGGTTTATACATGATAGCTGATGAGCAGTAAATAATACAGAAAACTTTGCTCATTTTAGGTATGTGTGTGCTAAGTCACTTCAGTCAGATCTGACACATCTGACCCTATAGACTGTAGCCTGCCAGGCTCCTCTGTCCAAGGGATTCTCCAGACAATATTACTGGAGTGGGTTGCCATGCCCTCCTTCAGAGGATCTTCCCGACCCAGGGATCGAACCCAAGTCTCTTGAGTCTCCTGCATCGGCAGGCTGGTTCTTTACCACTACAGCCACCAGGGAAGACCCACTGTCTTAAAGCCTATGTTTACATGCTTATTAAATTATCTAATAATGCTGATCTTCACCACCCTTTTATTCTTACTTCTGTAAATTTATATGTAAAATGACTTTAAAATACAAAAAATTTGTAAAAATGGTCCATTAGACCCAAATGGTAAATTATGACTATTTCCCCTAGTATGAGAATTAAAAAAAAAAAAACAAAAAGAAAACCTTGAGAACAAGTGCCATTTCCAACTGCTACCTTAGAAAGGCAGTTCAGCTAAACAGACTAATGTATCTCTTGTTGATCTATAGTGGATGGCTGCCTCAAGCTTGAATGCTGAAAAATGGGTCTTAAAAACATCTGTTCTTTTTCTATTTTCACCAAAGAATAATTGTCTAGAATGACTACCTATGTTATTTTACCTACAAAAAAAGAAAATAAATCATTGTGGACTGCCTTGTAGCTTTCTTATTACATTTTATTCATCTCTGTAAACTTCAATAATAACTGTATCCCTGAAAGACAAAGCCACTCTCATAAAGCCAAATGAAACTAAGTTCCTGGGGTTTGAATCAAGGTGCTATGAATTTGCCTCCATTTTAGTGCTGTGAGTCAAATCACATTCTTCACAAAACGAACAGTGTACTCAACACAATAAAAACTCATTTTAAAAACTCAGCATTAAAAACATGCCCTAGTGTACTACGCCCAAAATGCTGATTACTGGATTTATTTATGACTATGTTGTTGGAGTAAGAGCACCTCACAGAAATTCCCTTACTTCAGATTTTAATTCACTTACATCCCAAACTATCCCAAAGAAACATTTCACACTCTAAGAGAATGGCCCTCATTTCTCTAATATTTTAAGTTTCTTCAAATCTAAGAAAGAGCTTTAGAAAAGCCGACGACTAAGGGGTGCCCATGAGACACCTAAAAACACAACAGTAACCACACTGAAGAAGGTTATAGTTTCATGGCATAATAAAATTCCAAAATCTATACTATACAGTTCAGTACTCTTTCTACCAAATTAATTCAAGTCAAACCTTACTGGGCTCCAAATTCTAGCATATAACCAAATTATGACTTAAATAGCATACCATTCCAGATCCTAATGTGATCAACTTTTCATTCAAGTTAATAATATTCAACAAGGCCTTTCAAAGTTATAACCAAATGGAAATAATGTGAAAACTCAAGTAGAGAATATTTTTTTTACCAGTTTTTATCAAGTTCTAAATGATGGCAAGCATTAAACTAAATATTTAATCATAATGACCTATTTTACAACTACATGAAAAACATTTGTTGACTACTGTTCACATCTATTTCATCTCATTACAATCTATGAATAGAAAATGTACATTAGGAAAGCAAGCTTAACATCTAGAAAACACTAAGGTGCTTTATCTACTTACACAACAGTATTATCTTATTAGCATTAGTGGCTGATACTATAACAAATCATTCCCCCCAAAGAAAAAGATGTAAATAATACAGAATATATTCATTCATCCTTTAACATATGAGCATTTCCAACCACAAGGACTAACAATGCTGACTTGGTATTATGAGAAAGACTGACTCTAACTACACACAGCTATAATTTTCAAAGTGGTTCCAAGAACCAAACTTACACATTTTTAAAAGTAAGATGCAGGACTTCTCCTGGTGTTCTAGTGGTTAAGAATCCACCTGCCAATCAAGGGGACAGGTTTGATTTCTGGTCCGGGAAGATTCCACATGCCTTGGGAGCCTATGTGCCAAAACAACTGAGTGCTGCACTCCAGAGCCCTCAGCGTGCAACTACAGAAGCCCGCCTGCCCTAGAGCCAGTGCACCTCAATAAGAGAAACCACTGCAATAGAAGCTCGAACACTGCCAACTAGAAAGTAGCCCTTACTTACTTCAACTAGAGAAAGTCTACGTGGTGCAATGATGACCCAGCACAGACCAAAATAAAAAAGAAATATATTTAAAAACTGTTAGAAAGGCAAAATATAAATTATAGATGTATATTGTACTTTTTTATATAATTATATTAACTTTAAAAAACTGTACAGTAAAGGGACTTCCCTGGAAATCCAGTGGTTTATGACTCAGTGCTTACACTATAGCAGTGCAGGCTGGATCCCTGGTTAGGGATGTAAGACTCAGCATGCCACATGGTAAGGTAAGAGAGTATCCTATCAAATTATTCTTATTCCTTTTACCAAATCTTTCAAGGGACTTATCACAAGATTATAACTAATTATAAAGAAGTAGAGCCATAATGTCTATCTGCCATAAAAGATGGAAGAAAATGTGTATGTCACAAGAATAAAAACCTGTTAATCTGTATTTCAACCAGATTTCACAATTCCAAAAAAAAAAAAGTTTTAAAATATTAAATATGTTAAACCCAAGAGGAAAAACTTAAGTCTTAAAAAATTACAGATTACCTTGAAATGTCAGGCTTCCTATGTAACATGTTTATGTGTCATTAACTTGCTAAATAAGATAATAAAAACAAAGCATCTTACACGTGAACTCACTGGGAAAACATTTTTTCTATTGGCTTTTCAATATGCCAGAACATTATACCATATATCCAGCTTAAGAGAACCTAAGAAACTCATTTTCCCATCATCTCCAACTTTACCAGCTGAGAATTACATTTTTGGCAATCTTTTTTCTTCTCTTTTTTTGCCATGCCACATGGCTTACAGGGTATCTCAGCTCCCTGATCAGGAATCAAAACCAGGTCCTCAGCAGTGAAAGTGCGGAGTCTTAATCACTGGACCCCCAGGGAATTACCAATTTTCTTAGCAATCTTTAGTTAGCAAAATCAACTATTTAAGCAAATACTTAATCAAAAAAATTAATTATGAGACTAGAAAGATTTTAAAATATACGCCATTACTGTTTAAGAAATCAAATACAAAGCCACTAATTAGGTTTAAAAAAGAAACTTTGAATCTTAAGACTTTTCAAAACCAACTTTCTAGTACAGGCCATATAGTGTCTTCTTGAGGCCATTCCTAGACACACTAACTTATGTTTTATAATTTCATGTAAATCTCACAGGCTGGCTGAAAAGGCAAATCTGAAGGAACCAAACATGTTTGTAAAGTGGTAAAATTTTAGAGTAAGCCAGGTGAAATTGTGACCCGACCAACAAGAACAGAAAGTTCAGATGGCTGAATTTTTTAAATTATAATTTTCAAACAGAAGTATAGCTGATTTACAATACTGTGTTTCAGATGCACAGCAGTGATTCAGTTTTGTGTGTATGTGTGTATATATATATATATACACACACATACATACACACACACACTTTTTTTTTCAGATTCTTTGTCATCATAGGTTATTACAAAATATTGAATATAGTTTCCTATACTATACAGTAAGTCCTAGTTGTTTATTTTATAGATAGTAGTGTGTATATGTTAATCCCAAATTCCTAATTTATCCCTTTCCCCTTCCCAATTGGTAACCCTAAGTTTTGTTATGTCTGTGAGTCTGTTTCATAAATAAGTTCATTTATGGCTTCATTATAAGTTCACGAACTTCATAAGTTCATTCATTTTAGATTCCACATACAAGTGATATCAAATGTGCAATTCCCTGGTGGTCTAGTTTAAGACTCTGGACTTCCAAATTAGATGGCATGGGTTCAATCCCTGTTTGGGAAACTAAGATCCCACACGCTGTGCGACACAACCAAGAAATTTAAAAAAAATTTTTTTAAGTGATATAAATATTTGTCTTTGGCTTACTTCATAAGTACAGTAACGTCTAAGTTCATCTATGTTGCTGCAAATAGCATTATTTAATTCCTTTTTATAACTAATACCCCGCTGTATGTATATACATACTGAAGTGTGCACAAATACACACGCATATATATAATTCCATTATCTTCTTTATCTACTCACCTATCAATAGACACTTAGGCTGCTTCCACGTCATGGCTATTATAGCGTTGCTATGAACAATGAAGTGCCTATATCTTCTCAAATTAGTTTTCTCCAAATCTAAGTCCAGGAGTGGGACTGCTGTATCACATGGCAGTTCTATTTTCAGTTTTTAAAAGAGCCTCCATAGGGACTGCACCAATGTGAATTCCCACCAACATGCAGTAAGGTCCCCTTTTCTCCATACCCTCTATTTCTTCTTGATGTGTTCTCAGTCACGCTAGACTGTTTGCAATCCTATGGACTACGCCACCGGCCAGGCTCCTCTGTCCATAGGATTCTCCAGGCAAGAATACTGGAGTGCGTTGCCATTTCCTTCTCCAGGAAATCATCCCAACCCAGGGATTGAACCCAAGGCTCTTATGGCAGGCAGGTTAACACTAGTGCCACCTGGGAAGCCCATTCCCTCTTCAGTACTTATTTGTAAACTTTTTGATGATGGTCATTCTGACCAGTATGAGGTGATATCTCATTGTAATTGTGATTTGCATTTCTCTAATAATTAGCCACACATGATGGTGTGGGAACTCACCTAGAGCCAAATACCCTGGAACATGAAGTCGAATGGGCCTTAGGAAGTAATACTATGATCAGTTAGTGGAGGAGATGGAATTCCAGCTGAGCTATTTCAAATCTTAAAAGGTGATGCTGTTAAAAGTGATACACTCAATATGTCAGCAAATTTGGAAAACTCAGCAGTGGCCATAGAACTGGAAGAGGTCACTTTTCATTTCAATCCCAAAGAAAGGAAATGTCAAAGAACGTTCAAAGTACTGTACAATTGTGCTCATTTAACATGCTAACAAGTATTGCTCAATTCCTTCAAGCGAGGCTTCACAATGACGTTAAATGAGAACTTCCAGATGTACTGGAGAACTTTCTGATGGATTTAGAAAAGGCAGAGGAACCAGAAATCAAATTGCCAACATCTGCTGGATCATAGAAAAAGCAAGCAAATTCCAGAAAAACATCTACTTCTACTTCACCGATTATGCTAAACTCTTTAACTGTGCAGATCACAACAAACTGTGGAAAATTCTTAAAAGAAACAGGAATACCAGAACACCTTATCTGCCTCCTGAGAAACCTGTATACAGAAGCAACAGTTAGAAGTGGACATGGAATAGACTGGTTCAGAATTGGGAAAGGAGTATGTCAAGGCTGTATATACACTGTCACCCTGGTTATTTAAATTCTATGCCAAATAAATCATGTGAAACACTGGGCTACATGAATCACAAGCTAGAATCAAGATTGCCAGGAGAAATATCAACAAGCTCAGATATGAAGATGATACCACCCTAATGGCACAAAGCAAAGAGGAACTAAAGAGCCTCTTAATTAGGGTGAACGAGGAGAGAGGAAAAGCTGGCTTAAAACTCAACATTCAAAAAACTAAGATCATGAATCCAGTCCCACCACTCCATGGCAAACAGGGACAGGCTTTATTTTCTTGGACTCCAAAATCACTGTGGATGGCAACTGCAGCCATAAAATTAAAAGTCACTTGCTCTATGGAAGAAATGCTATGACAAACCTAGACAGAGTATTAAAAAGCAGAGACATCACTTTGCTGACAAAGGTCCATCTAGTCAAAGCTATGGCTTTTCCAGCAGTCATGTATGGATATGAGAGTTGGACCATTAAGAAGGCTGAGTGCCTAAGAAATGATGCTTTCAAATTGTGGTGCTGGAGAATGAGAGGGTAACAAGCAGGAAGGCCAGGGGTCTCCAAATGGAGAAAATAGGCTGCAAGTGTCAGACATTTTTTTATCGGAGAAGGCGATGGCACCCCACTCCAGTACTCTTGCCTGGAAAATCCCATGGATGGAGGAGCCTGGTGGGCCGCAGTCCATTGGATCGCGAAGAGTCAGACACGTCTGAGCAACTTCACTTTCACTTTTCACTTTCATGCATTGGAGAAGGAAATGGCAACCCACTCCAGTGTTCTTGCCTGGAGAATCCCAGGGATGGGGGAGCCTGGTGGGCTGCCGTCTATGGGGTCGCACAGAGTTGGACATGACTGAAGCGACTTAGCAGTAGCAGCAAGCGGCAGGAAGAAACAAACTAGTGTCACATTTTTTTCCCCTTCTCTATACAAATTTAAAAAGAGGTTTCTCTTAAAACTCTTGTGTTGCCATAATGACAACTGGTTCCACGTGAACTTATCTCAAACCTTGAGCTAACCAATGTATTTTGCTTATGGCAATGTTTTGTCTTAAACTATGTTAATGTACACCATGCACTTACCTCAGACTCTGTTTTCAAGTCGGTTCCAACTAAAGGCTCAGAACCATCAAGACAAAACCAGTATGTTATACTCATACATTGTTCTCCTAATCTATGTTAACGAAACTATATATTTGTATGGGGAATCTGCCTTTCTTCAAGATTCATGTCAATTATTTTATGGCATGGCATGACTCACCTGGTGCCAAGACTATCTCAAAATGGATCTTGTGGGTGAGGGGCCTGGTGCCATCCTGAGTTTTAAGACATTCCCTTTCTTTAATTAGCAGACTGCTAATAGCATTCCAATCCCAAAGAAAGGCAATGCCAAACAATGCTCAAACTACCGCACAATTGCACTCATCTCACACACTAGTAAAATAATGCTCAAAATTCTCCAAGCCAGGCTTCAGCAATACATGAACCGCAAACTTCCTGATGCTCAAGCTGGTTTTAGAAAAGGCAGAGGAACCAGAGATCAAATTGCCAACATCTGCTGGATCATCGAAACAGCAAGAGTTCCAGAAAAACATCTATTTCTGCTTTATTGACTATGCCAAAGCCTTTGACTGTGTGGATCACAATAAACTGTGGAAAATTCTGAAAGAGATGGGAATACCAGACCACCTGACCTGCCTCTTGAGAAACCTATATGCAGGTCAGGAAGCAACAATTAGAACTGGACATGGAACAACAGACTGGTTCCAAATAGGAAAAGGAGTACATCAAGGCTGTGTATTGTCACCCTGCTTACTTAACTTATATGCAGAGTACATCATGAGAAACGCTGGGCTGGAAGAAGCACAAGCTGGAATCAAGATTGCTGGGAGAAATATCAATCACCTCAGATATGCAGATGACACCACCCTTATGGCAGAAAGTGAAGAAGAACTAAAAAGCCTCTTGATGAAAGTGAAAGAGGAGAGTGAAAAAGTTGGCTTAAAGCTCAACATTCAGAAAACGAAGCTCATGGCATCTGGTCCCATCACTTCATGGCAAATAGATGGGGACACAGTGGAAACAGTGTCAGACTATTTTTGGGGGCTCCAAAGTCACTGTAGATGGTGACTGCAGCCATGAAATTAAAAGACGCTTACTCCTTGGAAGGAAAGTTATGACCAACCTAGACAGCATATTGAAAGGTAGAGACATTACTTTGCCAACAAAGGTCCGTCTAGTCAAGGCTGTGGTTTTCCCAGTGGTCATGTGTGGATGTGAGAGTTGGACTGTGAAGAAAGCTGAGCACCGAAGAATTGATGCTTTTGAACTGTGGTGTTGGAGAAGACTCTTGAGAGTCCCTTGGACTGCAAAGAGATCCAACCAGTCCATTCTGAAGGAGATCAGCTCTGGGATTTCTTTGGAAGGAATGATGCTCAAGTTGAAACTCCTATACTTTGGTCACCTGATGTGAAGGGCCCACTCACTGGGAAAGACCCTTGATGCTTGGAAAGACTGAAGGCAGCAGGAGAAGGAGACAAGAGAGGATGAGATGGTGGCATCACTGACTCAATGGACATGAGTTTAAGCAAACTCTGGGAGATGGTAAGGGACAGGGAAGCCTGGTGTGCTGCAGTCCACAGGGTCGCAAAGAGTCGGACACGACTTAGTGACTGAACCACCAACACCATTCTAATGGCAGAAAATGAAAAGCAAATAAAGAGCCTCTTGATGAGGTGAAAGGGGAGAGTGAAAAAGCTGGCTTAAAACTCAACATTCAAAAAGCTAAGATCATGGCATCTGGTGCCATTGCTTCAATGGCAAATAGATGGGGAAAAAGCAGAAACAGTGACATATTGTATTTTCTTGGACTCCAAAATCACTGCAGATGGTGACTGCAGCCATGAAATTAAAAGACGCTTGCTCCTTGAAAAAAGGTATGACAAACCTACACAGTGTATTAAAAAGCAGAGACATCACTTTGCAGACAAAGATCAGTATGGTCAAAGCTATGGTTTTTCCAGTAGTCATATATGGATATGCTAGTTGGACCAAAGGCTGAGCACTGAAGAATTGAGCCTTTCAAATTGTGGTGCTGGAGAAGACCCTTGAGTGTCCCTTGCAAAGCAAACAGATCAAGCCCAGTCAATCCTAAAGGAAATTAACCCTGAATATTCACTGGAAGGGCTGATGCTGAACTTGAAGCTCTAATACTTTGGCTACCTGATGCAAAGAGCCGACTCACTGGAGAAGACCCTGATGCTGGGAAAGACTGAAGGCAAGAGGAGAAGAGGGTGATCGAGGATGAAATGGTTTGATGGCATCACCAACCCAATGTGCATGAGTTTGAGCAAACTCTGCAAGATAGTGAAGGACAGGGAAGCCTGGCATGCTGCAGTCCACAAGTCCACAAAGACTCAGACACAACTTAGCAACTGAACAACCATAATAATAATTAGCTGAAGTGAGTATCTGTATGTTGCCCATCAGTATGTCTTTTGGAGAAATGTCTTTTTAGGTCTCTGTCATACAGCTAGACTTTAGATAAATGCCTGAATAGCTAATGAAAAACTCCTTCCTGTATCATTTCTGTTCTAAGTCAAGTAATAATGGCCAAATCAAAGTCATCTTTCTGTTCTTCAAAAAGAAATGGTTCCTACAGCTGTAAGAGTTGGTAATCTGGCACAAAACTGACAATACCCTGCGAATATAGCATGATATATTAGAGTAACATACAGGACAAAAACTTAACCTGGTTATCAACTCCCTAACCATCAGGCTATAGGAAACTTGGAAAGGTTAGTAAAGATATTCATAGAATTTCAAAGAGGCCCTCAAGAAACTGTTATTTCAAACTGAGATAAGTGTTTAAAAAGTCAGTTAATTATATATTTCATGGTGTGTCAGGTGTTTGGTCACTAAGTCGTGTCCGACTCTTTTGAGACCCATGCACTGTGGTCCACCAGAGGGTGCTCTGTCCATAGGACTTCCCAGGTAAGAATACTGGAGTAGGTTGCTGTCTCCTTTTCCAGGGGCTCTGCCCCACCCAGAGATTGAACTTACATCTCTTGCATTATCAGGAAGATTCTTTACCACAGAGACACCAAGGAAGCCCAGTGTCAGCTGTTTTCACTGGTACTATAGTACTGACAACTAGCAGAAAGAGAATAGTGGCCAAAAGAAATGATACAAATCAGCTTATTTATAAAACAGAAACACAGACTTAGAAAAGGAAGATGGGTGGAAGGGGTAGTTTCATAATTTGGGATGGACAGGCATACACCAGTATATTTAAAATGGATAACCAACAAGAACCTACTGTATAGCATAGGGAACTCTGCTTAATGTTTGTAGCAGTCTGGATGGGAGGGGAGTTTGGGGGAGAATGGAGACATGCATATGTATGTATGGCTGAGGTGCTCTTCTGTACACCTGAAACTATCACAACAGTGTTAATCGGTTATATTCCAATATAAAATAAAAAGTTAAAAAAAAAAAACCTAAATGCTCTTTAAAAAAATTTAAAAAGGGGGGCCACATCTGTGGAACTACTAAAATGCGTTATCTTGGAGGTCATACTGGGGAAACTGGCAGACCTGAATAAGTGAAGAAATAAGTTCTTAATGGCAAAAGTCACTAAGCACAGACTGCCTGGGAGAAAACACAATATACAACAGATAGAAGCTTACCCATAAAATATAAACATATTTGACATAAAAAAACCACATGGATCAAGAATAAAAACACAATAAACAGAACAAGCAGCTAACAGTCATAAAACCAGTTTAGAAGACACTGTGTATCACTAGCATTCAAGGTTCACAAAATATAAAAGACAACAACTTCTACCATATTTATGAAATCTTACAGATTAGATTAATATTAATCCAGTCAGTCGATCTATGAGGAGCAAACATCTTGAGCATTAGCAAACTTATCAAGTGGTCATTCAAGGATCATTTCTGAAGGACAAAATTTTGGTGTCAATCACCAAAATTTAATACTACCATAAGATGATGATTTACATAAGAACACTAAATCTGGATTTGAGGTGGGGGCAGGAGGGGGAAATAAAAGCAAAAAAACACAGTAATTTCAATGATTTCTAATTATAATACATCTGTACCACCCAATACCATGGTGTGATGAGGAAAATAAGGTTAAATCTGTACGTGCAGACAGGAAAATGTCTGATACATTAATTAATTGAACACAAAAATTTATAAATAAGGTGTATTCCCAATTTGTTTAACTTAAAAAGAACACATATTCTTTATAAATGCAAAGAAAAAATTTGAAGAGACTCAACTT
The DNA here is from genome assembly GCF_014754425.2 of Oryx dammah. NCBI lineage: Eukaryota > Metazoa > Chordata > Mammalia > Artiodactyla > Bovidae > Oryx > Oryx dammah. The sequence goes on along the minus strand of NW_024070186.1, from coordinate 70,628,837 downwards.
TGGTAAATGAGATTTAAGCTGGGATTGGCAGAAAAGCACACCAACATGCCTACACTAGAGGGAAGTTCACTTGTTACCTTAGGGAATTCTGTATCATTTCACTTTTTATATGAAGCTTTGTGACTCTAAAGTTATATGGCTCAAAATATAAAGGACTAATAACCATAGTTCTTAAACATTTCACATCCTAAGGATAAATTCCTAAATTCATGGTGGCAAAAACTAAAAATAAATAAATAAATCCACAGGTGGCAAGATTAATTTTAAACTTTTTCCTCATATGAATTTTCAAAAATTAAAGTAATAGTAACATCTTAATTCCAGACCACCAGTCTCATATTTTTAAGGAATAAAATTTCCCAAGACTGAACCATAAAACAAAGTGAAATAAAACACCCTGTAATCATTAATTTCCAAATCATTCAATAAAGTTTTGTATACAATTGGCTGGGAGGTAGGGGAGCCCAAGCCATAAAGATGGTCCAGCAACTGGACAGGATCTTCTGAGACTGAGGAAAGCACACTGTAACAACAATACCTTCAGCATTCTGCCAAGTCCTCCCTTTAACCTGAGCCTTTACACTACCAATAACTGTCTGAACAACAATTTTTTAAAATATGAAAAGCAACTACTCACAGAACTGATCGCCACACATGTGGCACCCTGACACAATGAAGTTATAACCTGCTTTGAAAAAAGTGTTAGTCGCTCAATCCTGTCCAACTCCATGGATTGTAGTCCGCCAGGCTCCTTTGTCCATGGGGTTTTCCAGGCAAGAATACTAGAGTGGGTTGCCATTTCCTTCTCTAGGGATCTTCCCGACCCAGGGATTGAACCCAGGTCTTCAACATTGCAGGAAGTTCTTTACCATCTAAGCCTCCGAGGGAAGCCTATAAGATGCTTTGCTTTTAGCAAAAGCAGAAGAATGCATGCTTAGTTGCTCAGCTGTGTCCAGCTCTTTGCAATCCCATGGGTAGTAATCTGCCAGCTCTTCTTGCCATGGGATTCTCCAGGCAAGAATACTGGAGTGGGTTGCTATTTCCTACTCCAGGGGAGCAGAAGAATTAGATCAAGTAATTAAAATCTAGGCAGAATTTTAGAATGTGAGTTAGGGGTTAAAGTCCTACAATCTGACTTCCCAACATAACATCTACAATTAACTCAAAAGAAAATTTACCATTTAAAAAATTATGAAGCATAAAAGTGGCAAGTAACTAAATTAGCTCATATGCAAAGCACTTAGAACAATGTGTGGCACAAAGTACATACTGTTAAGTGTTTATAAAAACATTTAAACAGCTGTTTCATCACTAAAGATTGACCTGTGTCCCCAGTTCTCCCACCCTAGCCTACATAAACTAGGCACAAATGACATGTGAAAATCTTTCAACACTATCAAGACAACTGTTTGTGAGAAATACAGTTAGCATATTTGAGCTCCTTGGAGGTACCAATTTCTTGAAAAATCAAAAATCAAATTTTCTCTCTCCAATAAATTCATACTTCTATTTCATAATTATTTCAAAATTTCTGTCACATAAGAGCATACATCTTAATCAAAAATAAATATATACTGAAGACATTTAGGAGCTACTAACTGACAAAAACAAGATACAAAGAAATACAATTTTTATTTTTTAAAAGAGAGAAAAGGAAGAGCCTGGGAAATATGTGAACCATGAAATATAGGATTTTATATCTAGGAAGTGATTTTTGCTTTTTTCCTTTAAAATCTTTCTGAATATTAGAATATTCAAAAAGGCAGTATGCTTATTACAACATTTCACGTTGTTACATATGAACTATATTAATGATCACTATAATAAAGGATAAATACTAACATTTTACAAAAATACTGAGGAAAACGCTGAAGACAAAATAATTAGCAAAAAAAAAGGAAAATAATGACCAACATCATATAGTTCTCTTCACCAGATTCTGTGGAAAACAACTCAAATGCACTATCATCTTTAATTCTCAAATTATTTTTATTCTAGTGGTTAAAAAAAAAACAAACTCGACCAGGGCTATAAAGCTAAAAACAGTAGCACTGAGACATTAATCCCAGTTCCGTCTCCAAAACTCAAGTACTGCTACATTACACAGCCATTACCAATAGGAAGAATAGAGTAAAGGAATTTAGACTTATTCTCTATCAGCTAACAGATTTTCCTACAAGAATATCTATTTGAAACAAAAAAATAGGTACACAAGAAAATAAACTTATAAATACATACCTCTACTTCATCTCCTTCACTAATTTCTTTTTTTATGTCAGGTGGTGGTGGTAATCTAACTTCATTGAATGGAACCTGGCGTTCTGGTTGCCAACTGAAGGATTAGAAAATGAATGAACTTTAATATATACTATTCTAATACTCCTTAATATAGAAGCTATATAGTCTATCATTAGCACTGTAAATTTTTCAAATCAATCATTTAGCTTTCCCCCCCAAAAAACAACCTCTGCTTGAAAACTTTTTCTAAGCAGAATGTTGAGCTAGAACAGGTTTTGCAGAGCTCTTGATGAAGTTCAAAGGTAATTAACGTCATTGATAATAATTACATACTACCTTCCTAATCATTCATCCTAAGGTGACAGCACATACATCATTCTGCAAATGAAAAAGGCTAAGCTCATAGTAATGACTCAGATTTAAAATAATGTCATTCTACACTGCTACAGTGATCAACTTGCTGCAAACATTTTTACAACTAAATGACCTGTCAAAGGAACACAATTCCAAAGATTATAAAATATAAACTGCATAATTCCTTTTTAGTGTACATGTTCACAGAAATATAGAAAACTAGTCTATATTATTCTGAACAGTAAATTACAAAAAGATTTTTCTTACAATTTCTTTTCTACAATGAACACATATAATTAAAACCTAGAAAAAAATATTTTAATCTTTGTAGTAAATACAAATGTATTAAAACTACTGCTTTAGCTGTGCTTTTTGTGTGCTATATTTTATAACTAAGTTGATAAAATTAAAATGCTTTCCTATTTTAGGTTCTAATAAATCATTCATATGCCTGGGAGGTACAACAGCACATAATATATTCCTATGGCTTCTAAGAGTCGGACACGACTGAGCAATTGAACTGAACTGAACTGAACCGAAGGGCTTCTATATGCGAACGATGGGCAAAAGAGAGACAAGTAAAAGATATTGGGGAGTGCTTTCTTTTGATCTTTACTGTCTAAATAACAGGTGCTCAAAGACAGGAATCATCTCAACACTTGTTTCTACATGAAACAGCTGTTGGGCAGATAGCTCTTCTGGTAGTTGCAGAAACAGCTTAAAAGGGAAAGCTGCCCAATTCTTTTCTGACCTTCAATTATATAGTGCTTCTTTATAATCCTTCCTAACCAAGCTCAGCACACATCTTTGACATTTTTAGCACTTTACCTAACCTTTACAATATCTATAAAACTGTTTATTATTCCTTAAGACTAATCAAGCAATTTAAGGCAGCCTAATATATTTATTTCGCTAAAGTGGCTAAAATGGCATTTGGAAGGCCTTATATAGTATCATTTAAAAATTCTGGGTTTTAAGAAATATGCAGGTTATAATTACATCCATGCCATCTTTTTTGCAAAAACTGATTCATGTTCACATGTGATTTGGCAAAGAAAGGAGTCTTGGAAAAAGTGACAAGTGAAAAAACCAGGTGAGCAAAAAACCAGGTGAAGTCATCAAAAACTAAAAATCATTTTAACTCAAAAAGATAATCAAACCAAAGAACCCCCCACCCAAAAGCACCTTCTTTTTCCCATTGCAAAAGGAATACCCAAAAGCAGCAGTTTGGCACTACCAATCATCAAAATTAGGATCTCTATCAATAAAAAATAACTTACTTGTTCTCGAAAACAACTGTAAGGGAGTCTTCATGAACATCTTTGATAAATCCCTGTAAAAAAAATTAAAAGGAAATAAATATTCAATTAAATGTTACCTTAACTCTAAACCACTATATTAGAGATAGAAAGACAGTATGGAATACTGATAACTCAGAGCTTGGAATAGACTGATCAGGTTTTGCTTTCCATGTCCATCATTTACGAGTTGTGTTGACCCTGCAAATTACCTAATCTCTCTTTCATGATTACAACAGATATTAAATAACACTGTATTACTGTCAGTCAGAACTGCAATATTCTCAACCTTTGCCAAATGCTCACACACTCTGAACCACTAGGCACTTAAATTCTTTTCTAAAATATCTTTATCACACTACTACTACTACTACTACTACTACTACTACTACTAAGTCGCTTCAGTCTTGTCCAACTCTATGCGACCCCATAGACGGCAGCCCACCAGTCTCCCCCGTCCCTGGGATTCTCCAGGCAAGAACACTGGAGTGGGTTGCATTTCCTTCTCCAATGCATGAAAGTGCAAAGTGAAAGTGAAGTCGCTCAGTCGTGTCCGACTCTTAGCGACCCCATGGACTGCAGCCTACCAAGCTTCCCCGTCCATGGGATTTCCCAGGCAAGAGTACTAGACCCCATAATATACAGTATCAACTAGCTAAATAAATACACACACAAACTTGTAGTACTTCTTTAAAACATGTCCTCATCAATTTCCAAAAATATTTAAACACTATGTGTCAGATATTATTTTAAGCAAATCAGCAAACTAAAGACTAAGAAACAAACTGACAGTGGAAAAACCAAAAGTAAATAGATCAGCACTGCCACCTCGGAAAATCGTTGGAACTAAAGAAAGTCTTAAGAGAGGAGAAGGTAACAGATGAGGCTGAAAATCATTTTACTTTCTTTAATAATGCAGGATGATCAATCACAAAATATGTAAGTCATGTATCTAGTCTCTCAATGCCCTCCTCCCACATTTGCTACTCAACTGTATGATTCTGTAATTTTACCTGGGCGAAAGGAGAAGGTAACAGATGAGGCTGAAAATCATTCTACTTTCTTTAATAATGCAGGATGATCAATCACAAAATATGTAAGTCATGTATCTAGTCTCTCAATGCCCTCCTCCCACATTTGCTACTCAACTGTATGATTCCGTAATTTTGCCTGGATCGCCCTTCAGCTCCAAATGCCTGTGATCGATTTAATTGCGTGCTATGGGGCATTTCAATGCATATATCTTCATTCAAGGCCTAAAACTCAAAGATACTTTCCAGAGTGCAGTAGTAGCTCCTGACTTGCAATTCTGAAGACTGTTCTCCTCTCAAAGGTAGAGATGCCATTCAGTTCAAGCTGTGATTTTTCTAATCACACTACAACAATGACTTTTCAGCCAGTCTCTACTTCTACTAGTTTATCTGCACATCTACTTTCAACAATCATTTTGGTCACCGGCAAATCTCTCTTTATTATACTCTTGCCATTTGTAAGGTAAAGAATTTGTAAGGTAAGGAATATTTTCTCAAAAACTGAGAATTACCAAATTCATGAATATTAGAGTAAGACATATCTTTCCATAGGAGATCAGCCAAACTTTCACTAATGCCTTCTAGTACTTAACAAACAAAAATAAAAGTGTTTGAAATGTTCCATTAATCTTTATCATTTCTATATAATTTGTATATTGGATAAGTTCAACCAGAGCTCCAAATCATTGGAAAATTCTACTGTTATAATAAAAATCTTTTCCTATCTAAAAATCAGTGCTTATACCTCTCCCCACTCCTACTTTACATACACCACAAACATCAGCATCAGCTTAGGGCGCACACATTTTTAACATTTATAGGAACAAAGATAACTCTGGAACCTACTCTTATTGCTAGTACCTTTCAGGTATGAGATTAAATAAATTAAAAACTTGATACCCAAGTAAAGTGTATTTGGACTATAGTGAACAATTAAAGGACATGTTCTAATCCCCATACCCTAGATTCTTGTGATAAAGAACTTCTAATGGTCAGATCTCTATAAAATTGACACACTGATACAGAACACAGTAAACACGTCTCAATTCATGAGAATAATGGTGTTTCCTAGATACTCAAAGAGATGGCAGGGTTAGGTCTCTGCCAAAATGAGTCAGGAAATGCCAAATAACAATGGCAACATTTTCCTGCACACGATTTTATGACTAAGTATCCCTATCTTCTCTCTTCCTTGTTAGTCCAACCTTTGGGGATTTGGTCTCTTCCTATTCATACTCATCGGGCCCAGAAACCTATTTCTCAGAATACTCTGACGTTTCCTTTTCTTCTCTTTATGTATATACAAACGCAGAAGATTCCAAGCCATCATAAAATGGTCCCTTAACTTGTTCATTCATACAGCTGGGTATATATTTACAGCTGAATCTCTTAACTACAATTTAAAATAATCATGGATAAGTGGCAAGGCACTTTAACATATTTAAAGTATAATCAAAACGTTTTAGAAAGCCATCCCTGATGAAAAAAAAGCATTATGTAGTCAAAACTCAGGAATGCCAAAAATTATATGTAAACCAGGAGTAAGAGAGGGATGAAGGGAATAGGAGAAAAATCTGAGCACTTGAACTAATTGAAGAACTGTTTTTTTCAAAAGCAATTCAAAATAAAATAACCTAAAATAAAAATTTTAAAGACAACTCAAAGATTCAGTAAGGTCCCAAGTTAACCAAAATTAATTTTCTTTTCTAGCTAAAAATAAACAGCTGAAAAATAAACCAAAAAAACAGTCTACTAACAACAGCAAAGTCCTAGAAATACCCTCAACAACACAAAAACTGCACACAACCTATGTGCTGACATGTGTAAAACTTAATGAATTAGAATATTTAGAAAAATGTAAACCACATCTCATTTTTACATCTTGATATTTTAAACTCGTCAATATACATTTAAATGGAATTCCACGGAAACACTAAGGACTGTAATTCTGTTGAGGGAATAAGAAGTTGCACTTTAATAACAAACAAGAAAGCATTCAAAACGACAACTTTTAAATAACAGTAGGGAAAAACAAAAAAACACTATCCATACCGAATACTAAAATTTAAAGCTACAATAAAAAAGACCAAAAAAAGACAAGGTATTTGGTAATTTTTAGGTGGGAGCTTAAATAGCCAGTAGAAAGAACAAAGTGCGGGCTCCAAATATCTGCCTAACTGAAACACCCATTTTTCAAGTTACAGAACACTACAGCTGAAAACCAGGTTTTTCAATTTGATTAGGGTAATCTTAAGGGTGACACCACCCTTATGGCAGAAAGCAAAGAGGAAATAAAGAGCCCTCTTGATGAAAGTTTAAGAGGAGAGTGAAAAAGCTGGCTTAAAACGCAATATTTAGAAAACAAAGATCATGGCACCCTGTCTCATCACTTCATGGCAAATAGATGGGGAAACAATGGAAACCATGAGATACTTCTATTTTCTTGGGCTCCAAAATAACTACATATGGTGACTATAGCCATGAAATTAAAAGACGCTTGCTCCTTGGAAGAAAAGCTATGACCAACCTAGACAGCATCTTAAAAGGCAGAGTTTGCCAACAAAGGTCCATCTAGTCAAAGCTATGGTTTTTCTAGTAGTCACATATGGATGTGAGAGTCATAAAGAAAGCTCAGTGCCGAAGAACAGATGCTTTTGAACTGTGGTTTTGGAGAAGACTCTTGCCAGTCCCTTGGACTGCAAGGAGATCAAACCAGTCAATCCTAAAGGAAATCAGTCCTGAATATCCACTGGAAGGACTGATGCTGAAGCTGAAACTCTAATATTTTGACCATGTGATGCGAAGAACTGACTCACTGGAAAAGACCCTGATGCTGGGAAAGACTGAAGGCAGGGGGAGAAGGGGATGACAGGATGAGATGGTTGGATGGCATTACTGACTCAATAGATATGAGTTTGAGCAAGCACCAGGAGTTGGTGATGGACAGGGAAGCCTGGTGTGCTGTGGACCATGGGGTTGCAAACAGTCAGACACTAGTGAGTGACTGAACTGAATCATGGGGGGAGAATCCTGTAGTTTAAGTAACAATAAACATGATATGAATGAATTTCAGGAATTGAAAGGTTGAGGTTATACAGTCAAAAGTCAGAACAGATAAATTACGGACCCTGGCTATGAGAAAGCCACTCTGAAAATAAGCAGACCTTCCAGATCCCACAATTTCTTTTAAAGACCTTCCAGATGCCTCATTCTCACTGTAGAGAAAGAGAAGCTGAAACTATACACATACATACAGCCCCCAAGTTTTACTCCCTAGATTATAAATGCTGAACCTAAAATTTCATCTTGGGACTTCCTGGCGGTCCAGTGGCTAAGACTCTGCTCTCCCAATGGAGGGGGCCCGAATTCAATCCCTGGTCAGGAAACTAGATCCCATATGCTGAAACTAAAGACTCCACACACTATTTATTTTTTAAAATATTAAAAAAACCTCATCTTCTGTCTGGAACACTTTCCATTAAATCCTTATAAATTAAATGATAGAATGCTTTTGCTAATTCATGTTTTTAAACTCCAAAAAGTCAAGTCTGATAACAATATTATTTTGAAGAAATAAGGCACCTTTCCTAAAAAGCCTATTTAAGGTAAAGTCCCAGAACACAATATCAAAATCTAATTTACCTACCTTGTTTAAAATACTGATCAATTTATCAGAGGCTCTGCTTGAGTGATGGCTTAGAAATCTACAGAGATCCATAAATCGCTTTGAAAACATTCCATTAAATTCATTAGGAACACATCATACTAGTCTAAAAAAATTTCTTGGCCTGCAAAGTGTCATTTCAAATTCACTTGCTACTTAGGTTTCTCAAAAATCCTGTAATGACCTTCTATTACTGCAATTCATTACAACACAAAATTTACTTATCCTATAAAGAGGGAAAAAGAAACTTAAAAAAACATTCAGGGTCTTCCCTGGCGGCTCTGTGGTAAAGAATCCACCTGCCAATACAGGAGACACCGGTTCGATCCCTGGTCCAGGAAGAGCCCAAGTGCCATGGAGCAACTAAGCCCGTGTGCCACAATTACTGAGCCTGTGCTCTAAAGCTGGGGAGCCGAAACTAGTGAAGCCCAAGTGTCCCAGAGTCCACAAGAGAAGCCATCACCACAATCAAAAGCACAACTATAGAGTAGCCCCACTTGCCACAACTAGATAAAGCATGTGCTGCAATGAAGACTCAGCACAGCCTCCCCCTAAAATAAGTAAATCAATCAATAAATAAATTTTAAAAAATCTTAATACTCAGCAAACTACTAACAGAAGTCTTACAGCTTGAATCCCTAAAACAAGATGTAAGTGGAAGCCCATACCCCAAAACCCTAAAGCTGTTAAGTCTTAAACTTCAAAATTCTTGTTAGAAGCATTTACTGGTTATCAATAGACTGAGCAAAAAAGGCCATCAAGAAACAGAATAATCTTCCTAATTGGAAACTATATTTTTTCCTTAATATTTATTTGGCAGGGTCACATCTTTGAGGCAGCACACAAGATCTTCACTGTAGCATTTGGAATCTTTAGCTGTGGCATGTGGAATCTGGTTCCCTGAACAAGGACAGAACCCCAAGTGCAGTCTTAAGCCACTGGGCCATCAGAGAAGACCACCATAGAAGTCTATGTTTTTAATGACTCTAATCCCAAGTGGTAAAAGCAAAGGACCATCATTTTATTCTCCTAAGCAAGCAAAGAAACTCTCACAGTCACGACTGCCTCCTTCAAATCTGATCAAGTATTCTTATAAAATTTAAGATCTATTCCAGTTTCTCTTCTTTAAAGACTTTCTCAGGATCAGTGGCATGAAATTAAAAAAAAAAAAGTTATATTTATTTAGCACAACAGTCAAATTACATTTTAGTCATCTTTTCCAATGTGTTAGGACATTACCACCCTTATGGCAAAAAGTGAAGAAGAACTAAAGAGCCTCTTGATGAAAGTGAAAGAGGAGAGTGAAAAAGTTGACTTAAAGCTCAACATCCAGAAAACTAAGATTATGTCATCCGGTCCCATCACTTAATCGCAGACAGATGGGGAAACAGTGGAGACAGTGGCTAACTTTATTTTTCTGGGCTCTAAAATCACTGCAGATGGTGACTGCAGCCATGAAATTAAAAGACGCTTACTCCTTGGAAGGAAAGTTATGACCAACCTAGACAGTATATTAAAAAGCAAAGACATTACTTTGTCAACAAAGGTCCATTTAGTCAAGGCTATGGTTTTTCCAGTGGTCATGTATGTATATGAGAGTTTATAAAGAAAGCTGAGCACAGAAGAATTGATGCTTTTGAACTGTGGTGTTGGAGAAGACTCTTCGGAGTCCCTTGGACCACAAGGAGATCCAACCAGTCCATCCTAAAGGAGATCAATCCTGGGTGTTCATTGGAAGGACTGATGTTGAAGCTGAAATTCCAATACTTTGGCTACCTGATGCGAAGAGCTGACTCACTGGAAAAGACCCTGATGTTGGGAAAGATTGAGGGCAGGAAGAAAAGGGGACGACAGAGGATGAGATGGTTGGACGGCATCATCAATTCAATGGATATGGGTTTGGGTGGACTCTGGGAGTTGGTGATGAACAGAGAGGCCTGGCATGCTGTGGTTCATGGGGTCACAGAGTCGACACGACTGAGGGAACTGAACTAGGACATTACAATTGATGGCTCAATTACTGAAGCCAATTTATGATAAAATATTGCATTTCTAAATAAATAAATGTTGTATTTCTGAACATAAACTGACAAACAGACCTGTGGTTGCCAAGGGGGAGTAGAGTGGAGGAGGGATGGATCGGGAGTTTGACACTAGCTGATGTACACTATTATATACAGGACAGAAAAACAACAAGGTCTTACAGTATAACACAGGGAACTATATTCTGTATCCTGTAACAAATTATAAGGGGAAAGAATATGAAAAAATATATATATGCAAACCAAATCACTTACACTTAGCTGTACAACAGAAACACAACACACTGTAAATCACCTATATTTCAATAAAATATTTTAAAAATAAACTAAAATAAATTCTCAATATATTAAGAGGGACAGGCTTCAGTTTGTTAGATCCTATAGGGCCTTTCCTCTGACTGGGTAAACTCTCCATTTTCCCAACCTCCACAGTTAAAAGTTCACTGCTGCAGGTAGATGTAATTACAAAAACATAACCCCTGAGAAAGGAAAAGGTTAATAGTATAATTTATGAAAAATCTGACCTCAGGTTTTTGTTTTTAAAAAACTGACAAAATGGATGATCACTTGTTACTCTTTGATCAATTATCAGTTTACTGATTCTCTGGCCCCAGTCTACCTTTCCAGCTCATCAATTCTAACATTCTGAGTCCCTAAAATCAGGATGCTTCCTAGAATTGATGGCATCTTAAAATAGCAAACAGCTGAATGGCTGCCAGGATATAAATGTCACTGTTAAGCATGCTCAAACTTGGTTTGCTTGCAATTTTCTGTGGCACTTGACTGCAACCCCTTGATAATTCAATCTGCAAACCAATGAAGTACCATTTTAGGAAGGATTTAGGTTTCTTACCAGAAGGTTGTTATGTTGACACCTTCTGATAAAATCAAGAAAGCACCAGCATCAAAACTTGCAGTGAGTGAAAATTCTTGAAAGAAAATCCTGGAGATAATAGAGGAGAGCTCTTTTAATGTATGCATGCAACATCAATGCTCTCCATGGCACTGAGAAAAATATTGTCCATGGCACTGAGGAAAATATTCTAAGAAGAAACACAATCATCTGAGCACAAAGATGTCACAGCCAATTTATTTTGCTTGTACTTTCCATTTTATGAATCCAAGTGTTCAAAGATAATCTTTCACTAAGTATACAACAAGAGTTCTAAAAGATAAAACTATGACTACTCATAGATCAATTGGCAACATTTGTTCTTAGTGCTTCTTACAACTGATGCCATTCTAAAGAAATCGTATAACTCTTCCACTGATTTCCCAAATCTACTTACAGAAAAATAATCCATTCTCTGGACTCTAAGACCCAAATTTCAACTATACACAGATCTTCACCCATCACTTACTTTTGTACCTAAAAACATTATCAATAATTAGAATCGTCTGCTGTCCTGTTTTTGCACTTTACACCTGTATGATCCATTTTACAGGATTAAAAGAAGAAAAAAGTGAATACAGCAAACTATTTCTTAATCAGGGTTCTAAGAGAATATAATATAGTTCAATCACTAAGGCATTCATCGTGTGTAATGAACTAACTCCTCACCCAGGCATAAAGAAAAATACTAGCTATGCAGAATCCTTGGAAAAACTGAAAAAACAGCGTTTCTCTGTTTTATAATTCAGACGAGAAACTCTATTAGGTTGAGAAAATTGACTTAGGGACTCCCGGACATAGGTGGTGATATTTACCTAAACAATTTTACACATAAGGGTCCCATTTTTTACACATAAGGGTCCCATTCAAGCTGCAAACTGAAGGAGCTGAAGCTTCTTCAATTAAGGTTATTTCTAGGCACTCAAAGACATGCCAGAAGTACTTAAAACTACTCCTCTCCCCAACAAAATACCAGATATTCTTTCTGGAACTTTTATGTCAAGTAATTTATAAAGAATTTACAATAAACACCTTCATGTTTCTGGACTGTGTATATGGTTAACAGAGAGAACTCCTTATTAGAGAAAGGAAAAAAAATTAAGTGTGCAGTATTACTGGTTTTACTGTTAAGATTGGTCTCAGATCCATTACTTTTTATGTGGTAGGTAAAACTAGAGAGGGACCAAAGCAGTAAGGTAAGGAAAATAAGACTCCTAACTAGCTTTATCTCCCCAGAAGCAAGTCACAATATCCTCCTTTATGGACTTTTTATGGTATTCCCCGAGCACCCTAGAGACTTTTGGGAGCAATTTTCAGAAGGTTGTATCAACACAGAATGGGACCCATCTCTCCCAAATGCTGGACATCTTCCTTTCCTCCCATCCCAGACAGTACCTAATTTGAGCATGTGCAAAAATAGAAAAAAATCTTTTTAAAACAGAGACTATGAAATACATGGTGCTAGCACAACTGCCTATGAATAATCAAAATAAGTTTTAATGTAGTAAACATGACATAAATGAAAACAACACTACCAGCAAATCTAAGGAATTATATGTATAACCTGGACACTGGCTGTCTTAACCAGGCTGGACATCCGAGGTCTTAACAGGGAAATAATAGTTCAGTACATAAAAAATAGAACTTCTCTATGGACAGGGATACCATAAAGTTAACAGATTACAGACAAAGAAAGGTTACTCTTACAATGAGTCCTCAGTTCAGTTGAGTCGCTCAGTCGTATCCAACTGTTTGCGACCCCATGGACTGCAGTACCACCAACTCCCAGTTACTCAAACTCATGTCCACTGAGTCTGTGATGCCATCCAGCCATCTCATCCTCTGTCGTCCCCTTCTCCTCCTGTCTTCAATCTTTCCCAGCATCAGGGTCTTTTCGAATAAGTCAGCTCTTCACATCAGGTGGCCAAAGTATTGGAGTTTCAGCTTCAACATCAGTCCTTCCAATGAATATTCAGGACCCATTTCCTTTAGGATGGACTGGTTGGATCTCCTTGCAGTCCAAGGGACTCTCAAGAGTCTTCTCCAACACCACAATTCAAAAGCATCAATTCTTTGGCTCTCAGCTTTCTTTATAGTCCAACTCTCACATCCACACATGACTACTAGAAAAACTATAGCCTTGACTAGACAGACCTTTGTTGGCAAAGTAATGTCTCTGCTTTTGAATATGCTGTCTAGGTTGGTCATAACTTTCCTTCCAAGGGGTAAGCGTCTTTTGATTTCATGGCTGCAATCACCCTCTGTAGTGATTTTTGAGCCCCCAAAAATACACTCTGCCACTGTTTCCCCATCAATTTGCCATGAAGTTATGGGACCGGATGCTATGATCTTAGTTTTCTGAATGTTGAGTTTTAAGCCAACTTTTTCACTCTCCTCTTTCACTTTCATCAAGAGGCTCTTCAGTTCTTCACTTTCTGCCATAAGGGTGGTGTTATCCGCATATCTGAGGTGATTGATATTTCTCCCGGCAATCTTGATTCCAGCTTGTGCTTCCTCCTGCCCAGTGTTTCTCACGATGTATTATGCATACAAGTTAAATAAGCAGGGTGACAATATATAACCTTGATGTACTCCTTTTCCTATTTGGAATCAGTCTGTTGTTCTATGTCCAGTTCTAACTGTTGCTTCCTGACCTGCATACAGAATTCTCAAGAGGCAGGTCAGTGAATGTTAGCAATTTGATCTCTGCTTCCTCTGTCTTTTCTAAACCCAGCTTGAACATCTGGAAGTTCATGGTTCATGTACTGCTGAAGCCCGGCTTGGAGAATTTTGAGCATTACTTTGCTAGTGTGTGAGATGAGTGCAATTGTGCGGTAGTTTGAGCATTCTTTGGCATTGCCTTTCTTAGGGACTGGAATAAAAACTTACCTTTCCCAGTACTGTGGCCACTGCAAATTTGCTGGCATACTGAGTGCAGCACTTTCACAGCATCATCTTTCAGGATTTCAAACAGATCAACTGGAATTCCATCACCTCCACTAGCTTTGTTCGTAGTGATGCTTCCTAAGGCCCCTTTGACTTCACATTCCAGGATGTCTAGCCATTATCTGGGTCGTGAAGATCTTTTCTGTACAGTTCTGTGTATTCTTGCCACCTCTTCTTAATATCTTCTGCTTCTGTTAGGTCCACACCATTTCTGTCCTTTACTAAGCCCATCTTTGCATGAAATGTTCCCTTGGTATCTCTAATTTTCTTGAAGAAATCTCTAGTCTTTCTATTTCTTCGCACTGATCACTAAGGAAGGCTTTCTCTCTCCTTGCTATTCTTTGGAACTCTGCATTCAAATGGGTATTTCTTTCCTTTTCTCCCTTGCTTTTCGCTTTGCTTCTCTTTCACAGCTATTTGTAAGGCCTCCTCAGACAGTCATTTTGCTTTTTTGCATTTTTTTCTTGGGGACAATGAATCCTAGGAGTCTCAAAAAGTGAAAAAGGATATCCCAGAAGTAAAAGGGAGAAAAACAAGCAATTTATGGAAAAGCAAATCCAAATGGCCAGCATACATTAAAATTCACAAGTAGGGATTTGCAAATCAAACTTGCAATCAAATAACCCTTTACACTCAATAAACTGGCAAAAATGAAAGATTATAATAAAGTCTATTTCTGGCAAGGATGTAAAGAGGCTGGGATTCACTGACTGAGAAAATACTAAAAAAAAAAAGCCTTTTGGAATGTAATCTGTTAACATTTATTATAGTTAACTGATAAATCTCCCTTCCATCAAGCTATCTTATTACTCTTTGAAACCTATCCAATGAAAATATACATGGAGTGGCATGTATGTTTGAAACAAAGTATTTATTAACTAGGGATGGCTGAATTTCATGGTAATTATGTGAAACATGTAACCATTAAAAAATAAACTACATCCCCAGAGAAAATGGCCAAGACGTTAGATTACCCTATTTTTATAGTGCAGTGCTGAGAAACAGCTACAATTTTATCTGAATTTGTATCTATTACATTCTAGGAGTATGAAAAAAAATCTGGCATGATGTCTACTTGGCTTTGAACAGGCTACCTAAATGATGGATTGTGGATGGACAGATAGAGTGAAGGGATTCCAAATGTGCAGGGCAGGGGTGGGAGGGGGGGATTTAATTATAATAAAACAAGTCTGTATATGCTCAATTAAACTATATATTTGCATATGCATATATAAGTCTCTTTAAAGAGTTGAGATATAGCTTTAATACTGTCAGTCAGCACTTTTTCCAGACAACACATATATACATAACCACACCCCACATCTTTTTAATTATTCCATCTCTAGAGACCTCAAATCCACATTCTAGGTAATAAACTTGTGTTTAATGTTTACATACAACACCTAAAAGATCTGAGTTGTAATTTGATCCCAGTAACAAGCACATTCAAGAGTGCAATTGCAATCAAAAATTTTCTTAACTTCAAACAATATACTTTTCTTTAAAAGATCTACAAGCTTTGACAAACAGTGTATTAAAAAGCAGAAACATCACTTTGCCAATAACGGTCAGTACTGTTAAAACTATGGTTTTTCCAGTAGTCCTGTACGGATGTGTGACTTGGACCACAGAGAAGGCTGAGCACGGAAGAATTGATGCTTCCAAATTGGTGCTGGAGAAGACTCTTGAGAGTCCTCTGGACTTCAAGATCAAACCAGTCAATCCTAAAAGACATCAACCCTGAATATTCACTGCAAGGACTGATGTTGAAGCTGAACCCCCAGTACTTTGGCCACCTGCCACAAACAGCTCACTGGAAAAGACCCTGATGCTGGGAAAGATTGAAGGCAACATGAGAAGGGGGCAGCAGATGATGAGATGGTTAGACAGCATCGCCAACTAAATGGACATAAATCTGAGCAAACTCCAGGAGATAGCAGAGGACAAAGCCTGACATACTGTAATCCATGGGTTTGCAAAGAGTTAGACACAACTTTGCTACCGAACATGAACAACATCTATAAATCAATGGACACATGCGCTATAAAGTCCACAAATTTACTAATTACATTATGCATTACAGAAATTACTGCATCATTATGCATCAGGTTCTATTAAGGAAAAAAGTTACGCAAAGCAAGACTTCAGCATCCATTAGAACTGTTTAACTGTTAATTTAACTGTTCCGAATGAAAAATGGCAATGAAAATGTGAGGAATACTCACATACTAATGTTCTAGGCTTATTAACTTCACAAGTTTATAATATCCAACAGTTTCTGAAATGAAAAGACTTGTAGGTTTCAAATGGCCACAGTAAACTATAATGACTTTCTTTTTGCCAAGAACTGAAGTTCACTTTAGTCCTATATTTTCCCTGTTGGCTCACACAGTAAAGTCTGCCTGCAATGCAGGAGACCAGGGTTCAATCCCTTGGTTGGGAAGATCTCCTGGAGACGGAAATGGCAACCCACTCCCACAGACAGAAAAGCCTGGTAAGCCCCAGTCCATGGGGTTGCAAAGACTGACACAACTGAGCAACTAACACTTCACTTCGTAAGTTCTGAGACAGTATCTTAACTTGAATCAATGCATTAAAAAAAATTTTTTTTAAGTTTAGTTTGAAACAAAACTCAGAAATAATGAAGTTAGTTTTGAGTATATATTTTGTTTATGGACTTCCCTGGTGGCTCAGATGGTAAAGCGTTTGCCTACAACGCAGGAGAACCAGGTTCAATCCCTGGGTCAGGAAGATCTCCTGGAGAAGGGTATGGCAACCCACTCCAGTATTCTTGCCTGAAAAATCCCATGGACAGAGAAGCCTGGTAGGCTACAGTCCATGGGATCGCAAAGAGTCAGACATGACTTCACTTTCACTTTCTTTTCATTGTGTTTATATAAAGATTAACAAGTCAGTGTCCAGAAACCAAGAACGACTGATTCATTTGTTCATTCAACAAATACTTGCTGACAGTCTACTAACATACTATTTATATATATATCAAGTCACTAGAAAACATGGCTTGAAAATAACCTAAAAAACTATTAAGGCAAAAAGCAATGAATCAAGAAAGAAGTTTTATTCTGGGGGAGGTGGCAGGCAGCGCTGTGCAGCCTATGGGAATCTTAGTTTCTGGTCCAGGGATCAAACCCCTGCCCCTTGCACTGAGAGAGCGGCGTCTTAACCACTGGACTGCCAAGAAGTCAAGAAGTTTTACTACTATTAATTAACAGAATAAGAAAGGCACAAAGACAAGAATCTGAAAGATGAAATTTCTGATTCTTAAGAAATACTGACAGGGAAATGCCATGTAGCTTTGTCAACCATAACTATAAATATCAGTTATCAGTGGGGGAGATCTCTATTTACGCTCCCCAAAAACCTAAGCAAAAAGTGCTGAGGCCAGAATATGGAAGACAAGTTATAACAACTGATATTTAACGTATGATTTAATTTTGGTTCAATTTGTCATGGCTTCTCAGCCTCTTTAATGTCAGGAAAAATAAACTGAGAAGACTATTGTACATATAAATATATATGTTCAGGTTAACACAAGTAATGCTTTGCATTGCTTAATTTTGTTTTGTTCAAGCTATTCTTTATGAAGATTTGGTTCAAGAAAACTTCATACAAACATCACAACAGAACTTACTACTATTAGCTAAACATTTGCCAAAGAATTTTTTCAAGCCTTTGATAACTACCATCTGAATATTATCAAGAGGTGCCACATCTTAACAAAATTTGAACAGAAGTTTCATTATATATATATAAGCATTTCAAACATTTCCCCAAATACCTAACATAACCAATAACATAAAGCTAACAACTGAGGATGTATAAATCATAACTATCCAGCATAAATTATAATCTGAGCCATCATCTAGTTTTTAAGCTTCTAAGTATATTTAAGTAAAATGGTTATTTCAAATGTAATCAGTATTTTAAAACTATGGAGTTCCAGGTGGTGCAAGCAGTAAAGAATCTGCCTGCCAATGCAGGAGAGAAAAGAGATGCAGGTTCAATCCTTGGGTCGGGATAATCCCCTGGAGAAGGACATGGCAACCCACTCCAGCACTCTTGCCTGGAGAATCCCATGGACAGAAGAGCCTGGCAGGCTGCAGTCCATGGGGTCACAGTGTCAGACAAGACGGAAGCAACTCAGCACACACACACACGGGAGTCTTGCATTCCTTTTTTTCATATTAGTATGACTTTTCCAATTAAAGCACATCTCAATTCAGACTACATTTCGGCCCCATGGATAGTGGTT
The DNA here is from genome assembly GCF_014754425.2 of Oryx dammah. Classification (NCBI taxonomy): domain Eukaryota; kingdom Metazoa; phylum Chordata; class Mammalia; order Artiodactyla; family Bovidae; genus Oryx; species Oryx dammah. Next base: position 70,610,099 of record NW_024070186.1, on the reverse strand, counting down.
ACTAGATTGGAAAGGGCAGATTTTTGTAATATTAAGACATAGTTCAAATCATTTCTCCAAGAATCCTCCCAATTCAGTCCTCTTGACTCCCACTGTATTCACCAGAATAATTTATAATTTAACAATAATTTGGTAAGCCATATATTCATACTTAAAAATCGTATGATGGCTAAAGACATCAGGCTCTCTGGGAGTCAGAAACATCAATCTGAATCTCGAATCAGCCTATTCATTTTATGGATAGATTCACTTAGCCTCAGTTTCCTTAACTGGGGTAACACCATCTCTTTTTCACTGTGATTGAGAGGAGTAAATAAGATAAATTCAGGTAAAGTACCTGCACAGTATGACAGTCTGAAAAAAGCTCAGTCTTATCAGACTCTTTACAACCCCATGAACTGTAGCCTGCCAGACTCTTCTATCCATAAAATTCTCTAGGCAAGAATACTGGAGTGTGTTGCCATGCCCTCCTCCAGGGACTTTTCCCAACCCAGGGACTGAACCTGGGTCTCCAGCATTGCAGGCACATTCTTTACTGTCTGAGCCACAAGTGCTCAATAAACTGCTGCTGTTGTTAGAGCTAGATAGAACCTCAGTGAACTAAAGACCTAGTAGATTCCACCACTTGATGAACTGTCCAAAAAAAAAAAAAAAAAAAAAATCCAAGTGCCTCATACTGCTGATGAAAAATCTAAGGCCTCACAACTAGCCAGTACAAGATTTAGGGGTCAGTCATAGAAAGTATACTGCAGATCAACTACAAAAAAGCAACTTTGCTATATCCTTAACACTGTGGTAGAGAACTCAGTTCCTGAATTATTATCCAATCAAAACGTATAAACCTCAAAGAATACACAGTAAGTAATGGATATTACTTTGTTCGTATAATCAAAGCTATGGTGTTTCCTGTAGCCATGTACAGATGTGAGAGCTGGGAAATAAAAAAGGCAGAGTGCAGGAGACTCTTCAGAGTCCCTTGGACAGCAAAGAGACCAAACCAGTCAATCCTAAAAGAAATCAACACTGAATATTCATGGGAAGGACTGATGCTGAAGCTAAAGCTCCAATACTCTGGCCACCTGATTCAAAGAGCCAACTCACTGTAAAAAGACCCTGATGGGAAAAGATAGAAGGCAGGAAAAAAGGATGACAGAAGATGAGATGGTTGGATGGCAGTGCAGACTCAATGGATGCGAGTTTGAGCTAACTCCTTGAAATACAGGGAAACTCCTTGAAGGATGGGGAAGGCTGGCATGCTGCAGTCCATGGGGTCACAAAGATTGGATACAATTGAGCAGACTGAACAACAACAACAAAGAACAAGAGCACTTCCCTAATGGCTCAGACTGTAAAGACTGCAATGCAGGAGACCAGGGTTCAATCCCTAGGTAGGGAAGATCCCTGGAGAAGGGAATGGCTACCCATTCCAGTATTCTTGCCTGGGAAATCCCTGGAGACAGAGGAGCCTGGTGGACTAGTTCATGGGGTCAAAAAGAGTTGGACACGACTGAGCAACACTACTACTACTACTCAGTTCAGTCGCTCAGTAGTGTCCGACTCTTTGCGACCCCATGAACTGCAGCACGCCAGGCCTCCCTGTCCTTCACCAGCTCCCGGAGTTCACCCAAACTCATGTCCACCAAGTCGGTGATGCCATCCAGCCATCTCATCCTCTGTCGTCCCCTTCTCCTCCTGTCCCCAATCCCTCCCAGCATCAGCATCAGTCTTTTCCAATGAGTCAACTCTTCACATCAGGTGGCCAAAATACTGGAGTTTCAGCTTTAGCATCAGTCCTTCCAAAGAACACCCAGGACTGATCTCCTTTAGAATGGACTGGTTGAATCTCCTTGCAGTCCAAGAGTTAATGGACAATAGTAATAAGCAATAGTAAATTATTATTTTACTTACACAATACCCACAAATATCTGATGATGTATAGAAAAAAATATGGAAAAATATGTTTTCTGTAAGTAAAGTCAAGGTCTTGACATTGTCTCTAGATACGGAAGATCAAGGCTTTCTTTTTTGCTTTTGTGTTTTCAGATTTTTCATTAATTACACACTGTTCTTGTAATACAAAAACAAAACTTCATGGGAAAATTAATTTTTAAAAATTAAGTGGTCTTTTCACTTAATTAAATGCTAGTTCTTTTACATATTTAAAAAAACTTCATTTTAAAACATGTACAACTAAAAATAGCTTCAAAATATCTTAAACTATGTTTTTAACCTAATAGTTTCCATAATATAACACAGCAACCATGTTCTTCTCAATTACTAATCTCCACAAAGAAATCAAACATCTTCTTTACTAACTTTGAAAAGTAAGCACATTTTCAAGATACAACTCTTTTACTATAAGTCTACTGGCCATCATCCTTAGCAATAATAAATCTGTTGTATAATTTAATTACTCTCAAATTTCAATATTAAGCTAAAACAAAAAGCAAATTTTGGAAATATCATGGTACTTTAAAATGTTTTGTAGTTGATCAATTACATAGTCAAAAGCCAAAATTACAGAGGTTTAAAAGTAATTCTATCTTCTAAAGAGAAGAACTGAAAATTCCTTCAGCCATCTTAGAGACCACACATTTCCATGGAATACCATGGAAACTCCTCTCCAAGTGCCAGAAATTGAGTGACTTTCAACTTCTATTTAAAATTATATTCTGCCCACAGCTATGCAAGTTGCAGTGCTATTACAAAGCTTAAAATCATATACATCAGTTAAAAAGCATTTTAATGACTCCAAATGGGTACAAGGCTTTTTGAGGGGTTAACGAAAATGTTCTAAAATGAGACTGTGGTAATGGTTACACAATTTCGTAAATATACTATCAATACTATCAGAGAATGTAAATTCTATCTAAAAGCTTTAAAAAGATAAATAATAATAAATGCATCTTAAATGGCACAGCAGTATAAACCCTATGATGCTGCACTCCAGATAAAAGCTATAAAAACAAGTTTGTATATACAATTACATCCCCTATCAAGTGATTAATTACCATATTTACCATTTTTCCAATCCCTATAGTTACCTAGCTTCAAACAAGAGTTAAGTTTTTATCTCTTTGACATCCACAGATCTACTGTTCTTAAGTAAAAAGAGCAGGATGCAAAACGAAGTATTTGTGTAAATATTTAGGGGAGGGAAAAAAAACTATCCTATTTTAGATTCCATCTTCAGCTTTTCACTGGTTCCAACTAATTTCTGAAATGAAGTTTCAGTTCCAGTAAAAACCTTTAATCAATCTCTACAGAGCACTGCCTCAAGCATGATGATACTGGCCACTAACCCCATGACTCTGAAACTCTTCAATGGTAATTCACATTCACAGTCAAGTGTGTGGTGGGAGGGCAGGGCAAAGGGGGAAAAATGAGAGGAAAATCAGAACCACCAGTATATTGAAAACCACGGCTGAAAGAAAAAAACACCAAAATGTTAACTATTATTCTAGCTTTTTCTGATAGTTTCTAAAATCCCTCACTAACCATGTATTACTTTTTAAATTCGAAAAAATTACTTAAAATTACTTCCACGTTAAACTAAAGAACCCAAACCCAAAATAGTATTCTGTATGATTCTATGTTTAGGGAAAACTACGGGGACAGAAACCACCCTAGGTTCCAGGGGTGAGGAGAGAGGATGACTACAAAGGGACAAGATAGAAATTTAGGGGATGTGGAATTATTCTATCCCTTTACCCTATTGGTAGTGATGACACAACTGTGAGCATTTATCAAAGCTTACATAATCGTCAAAGAATATGTTTTTTAAAAGATGCATTTTACTATAGGCAAATTAATCTAAAAAATTCATGAAGCTACAGTTAATAATGTGCTTATGCAGTGAGCCAGTTTTTTCCAAGTGGACAGTTTCATGGGATAAAAATATTACAAACTACTGAACTACTTCAAACATCTTATTTTACACAAAACAATATAGGACCAGGAATATTTGGTCAACAGTGCATTGCTAGATAACCTTAAATAAGCTGAAGTATGTAGAGACCCAGAATTCCTATTTGTTTAACTTCAAATATAGGGCTCCTCCCACTTCATCATCTTTACCCTTCCAGAGTTCTGAGGACCACAGCTTCCACAAAGTACAAGTCGATTATTGCAGGACATAAAATTCAAAACATTCAAGTGCTACCTCAGCAGATTCAAATGTGGCTAGGGTCCTTCCCAACCTCTGCCAAAGAACCACCTTACTACACTTTGTTAACAAAATAGGTGTAATGGACTCAAAAAGCCTAAGAATCAAGCAAATTTTGTTAGAGTATGGATAAGTATCATTGATAAACTACCGTTCCAAAACAAGGACAAAAGCAAATAAAATAAAATAAAATAAAACTATGCAAAACCAACGTAAGATGGTAAACAATCTTTACTAAAACTTGCAAACTGACGATATTATTGAACCTTTAAATTTTTTTAAAAAACATAAACGTTTAGCAGATGAACATAAAATATACTTGCATTAAAAGAAATGGTGTTGTATCAACTATCATCGACATGCTGAAAATAATTTGTTAAAGCAAAACAATCTTTCCTGTGTTTCGATATGCCAGGAAAAAATGCGTATCTCCACTACATAAGAATTTAACAGCCGAATAGTGACAATAATGCAAAAATGATGAACCTTATCTACCCTTGACAGTAAAGTATGATAAGCCCACCCTTTGTGCAGTGTGCCACAAATGTTATCTGCAGTCTTTCAAAGAAGGCAACCACTAGAACAGGCTAATGAAGTACCTGCTCAAATTTTACTCAGGGCTTTTGTATGACAAAAAGTTGTAAACCTAGACTGATAATGGAACTATTTACTAATTAGGACTCCTTTCCACTAGTCACTTTTCACTTTATGTTAACCACCTAAGGAGATTTAAACTTGTAAAAAGCTTAAAGAGATCCTTTAGACGCCAACAGTGATTCTCTACTACGCTATAACCACGTGACAGCTAAACCAATTTCACACAGCTAATTAGTAAACTAGAAAGGGAAAACGCTAAAAATAGGAATTACGACCACCAAGTAAGAGAAAATTCCGTGGGAGATACGAGGTACGCTGAAACTAAACTCAGAATACATTCTGCGTACTCACAATACTACTCCTGAATTAGGAGAAGGCCCTTCATAAAAATAGCCAGGACTCTCAAACATTTGAGATGCTGGCTTAGTGAGACTGACTGACAGACAACAGCTGGGGAGATTTTTGTATTGATCTTGTAACATCGCGGCATTACTTTGGGAGAAAGGGAGAATCGGGAAAAGGGACTGTTATAATGGCAACACTAAACTTGTAAGGATTTCATTTTCAACTATGTGACCCCTACACTGGAAGCCCCTAATAAATTCCTCTACTCTCGAATTCCTCTTCCGTTTTCCAGACTCGATCCCACAATAATGCACCTTCAAAATACGTGTGTGTGTTGCGGGGGGGATCAACACCCTCCAAAAACACTGGATAATTGAAAGACAAACTAGTTACCTCCCCACCTGTGTCTTCTTAATCCATCTCAAAGCCTAGAACTCTCTCGCCTTTTCTTCCGTAAGAGAGGAGCTAAGGCGCCGCCCAATTTCCCAGGCAAAAAATAAAATAAAATATTTCTACCCGCCACATTTCAAGGTTTTCTAGTTTTCTCTTCGATCCTAATCTTCAATCCTGCACTCGCTCTCTCTTCAGACACTTTAGTTTATTAGCCCAAAACCCTAGTACAAAGGTGAATTCCTAAGATTCCGCGAGGCACCCCCCAAGGGGGTGGGGAGGGGTCGTAGCCGCGGGCCGAGGCGCTCTCGCTCGGCCCAGTTCGAGGGGCGGGGGAGTGGCTGTGACCACACAATCCCACCACCTCCTTTTCACGACTCCCCCCACCTCTCGGCGCTCGGGCCTGCTCCCAGGAAGCTTCCTGCGGCCACTCGGCTTCTCCTCACCGGCCCGCGAACGGCCACACTAGCATCCAAGAAAAAGGTTCGTAAGTAGGAATACGCAAGAACTGTCCGACGTGTTGTTTCAAAATATAACGGAGCCCGGGCCCCCGAGACCGTTAAACCGCGGGTGGAGGGGGGAGAAGCGATGAACCTAGTGGCCTCAGGCTTTGTCCTGGCTGCCTTTTTCGACCCCAAACGCCACTATGTTGAACCACCAACCCTCCCCCAAACCGGCCCGAGCCCCCAGAAGAACCAACAAAGCAGCAAAAGGGTCGGTACCTTGTAGAAAGCCCCGTTGGAGCCGCGAACCTCCACCGTCAGCTCCGCCATGTTGGAACCGCAAAGGCCGCTGGGAAGAGATTCTAGAAACTTTCCAACCAGAGGGGAGGAGGGGGGAGGGGCGTGAAGGAGGCGGGGGGAGGGGCGGGGAAAACAGGGCGGGACTGGGATCCCCCGCCCCACACCCCTGGGGTCTTACCGGGCCGCGCCGGCTCTCCCAGTGGGATCCCTCCGCTCCTTACATCACTCGCCCCCAGCTCCGCCCGCCGTCGCCAACGCCCCGTTCGCCTCCCGACACAATCGCCCGACCTTTGGTGACCCGCCCTATGTCTCCGCCCCTAAGCGCCGGGTGCTTGCCCGCCCCAGCCGGTCGGGGCCTCCTGCTGCCCGGGAGTGAACTGCCCCGGCACAGCTTGCCCCACGCGTCTGCGTTCCGCCAGGCTCGGCACTTTGCCTTGAAACTTCCTTGAGGTGCTGGAAGCCCTGGAGTAGCTTCCTTATCTGGTGAAAAGCAACTTTGGTGGCTTCAGTTGCACACTGGCACAAACTTTAGGGGAAAGAGAGAACCTAAAAATGTACATATTATGTGCCTCGCTTTTCTTAAAAAAAAAAAAAAGTGTTATATTGGTGGCTTCCTCCTGACTCCCAGTCCAGCCCTCTCGCCACCTGTTAACCACTTTCAGTTCATTTCAGTCCGACTCTTTACGACCCCATGGACTGCAGCACGCCAGACTTCTCTGTCCATCACCAATTCCACCGTTTAAAAAGTTAAACTAAGTATTTCCAGTTCAACTTAGATGTATTCATAACCCGGGAGGTAATGCCATTGTTAGAAGTAATCATGAAAACAATAGAGCTGTAGAGCACCTTTTTCCCCTACTGCAGTGCGTAGGAACTTCCACACACAGGATCAAAGCAGAACCAATTTGTATGGCTTTTCTACCAGAACCTACACCAATACCATTGAGTGTTCAGAGTGGAGATACTTTGAGTATTTAACAATACTGAAACATTTTCGGAAAGCAAGGACTTTGGAAACAGTACTGGAAGTAATTCTTTTCTGTCTGTTGCTTTACCGTTTTGACAGGAAAAACCTAGAAAAGGATGCTTTGCTGGCACACTAGCTCTTAAGGAAATGCTCGTGGGCCTAGCCCTGGCCTTTATGAGCAAGGTGGTCTTTTAAAAAAATTCCATCTGAATTACTAAGGGCTCCATATTGCTATGGATGGAATGTTCTTTTTAAAATATTCATCATTGTGAGGAAAACACAAGCACGCTAATACATCAGTGAGTAACAGCCACCATTTATTAAGGGCTTCATGTGTGTATGACACTTTATATAATCATCTTGCTATGATCCTTCAAAGTTAAAATACCCTAGTTTCCTTTTTCCCTCACAGCTGTATTGAAGTATAATTCACATACCGTACAATTCATCCATTTAAGGTGTACAATTCAATGGTTTTTAGTACATTTACATAATTGTGTAATCATCTCCGCAATCAATTTTAGAACATTTTCACCATCCCCCCCAAAACCCTTGTATCTGTTGACATTCCGCATTTAACCCTATTGTAGCCACGTGTCCCAGGAAACAAACTCAGAAGGACAATGCAGATAGTGGAGTGCAGTTTATTACACAGGCGAAAGCCAGAGTCTCTTAGCCAAGGACCCCGACCAGTCTTTGTGAAAACCTTTTATACCCTAAGTGTGTAAGGTTCCCTGAAACTAGTCTGAACAAAGGAAAAAGAAAGATACAATCAAAGTTAACCCGTGATTCATATGCCTTAAGCCTAGATAGTTAACAGTGGACAATTATCAATAGGCTTGTGGTCATACCCCAATAAGCATAATAAAATGTATGATTCTATTCGGTTACACAGATAATTAGGGTATTCTTTTAGGCATAGAGAGCCCTGGGGCTCTGCCTTCTGGGGGCCTGGTTTTCCAGTTGGTATGTCATTTTCAAAGGTACTGGGCATATAGCTCAAAGTCCACAGTCCGGCCCAAGATGGAGTCCTGCTTTCAGACAGAGCCTGTTCTGTTTCCTCCTTCAACCCCAATCCCCCAAACCCTAAGCAACCACTAATCTACTTTCTTCCTTTTTTCTTCCTTCTTCTTTCCTTGGCCTTCACATTTGTTACTGAATGTCAGTCACTTTGGGTAGGGCTATGAAACTTCCATCTGGACTAAAGTCAAGTTATTTGAACTTTGAAGAATAAAGATTGTTCCTCTTCAGGCCTTGTATGCTAAAAACATTTTGAGTTTGGACACCCCAACCTGTCTCCACTAACTCCTGCTATTAACAGATAGAACTATGACTTCCATTAAACAACAGAGATTTATAGCAACCAGTCATATATCTAAGATCACATAAGATCTAAATTAGCAGAACTGGAATTTAAGTCACACCTCTTTCCATTTCCAGAACTCATATCATGACTCTGTTTGTTGTGGGCATGTTATGTTCATAGTGGAATAGTACACAAGCTTTAAAATTTTGATATAGATCTGTATTCATCATTTTAAAAAGACAATCATTATTAAAAGGAAAAGAGTTACATCTCAATAAAACTGGGAAATAAGTAAAATTTTTAAAAAAGAAAAAGTCACAAAACAGCAAGCATAATCACCTTTAAATAATGAATGTGCTCATGTGTGTATGTGTATATATATGGTGATGGTGATGGTGAAGACCCTCGAGAATACCGTGGACTGCAAGGAGATCAAACCAGGCAATCCTAAAGGAAATCAACCCTGAATATTCTTTGGAAGGACTGAAGGTGAAGTTCCGCTATATGGCCACCTGATGCAAAGAGCTAACTCATTGGAAAAGACCCCGATGCTGGAAAAGATTGAGGGCAGGAGGAAAAGGGAGAGATACAGAATAATATAGTTGGATGGCATTATTGACTCAATAGACGTGAATTTGAGCAAACTCCAAGAGCTAGTGCAGGACAGGGAAGTCTGGCGTGCTGCAGTCCAGGAGGTTGCAAAGAGTCAGACACAACTTAGCGACTGAATAACAACAAATGCACTGTTGTGTTATTTAGTCCATAAGTCATCATCAACTCTTTTGCGACCCCATGTACTGTAGCCCATGAGACTCCTCTGTCTAAAACCATGTCTCCTGCGTTGGCAGATGGGTTCTTTACCACTGAGCCACCAGGGAAGCCCCCTATATGTGTTATATATATTTATATATATTTATATATATATATATATACATATATACATATACATATACATATGGGAGACTTGGGTTCAATCCCTGGGTTGGGATGATCCCCTGGAGGAGAACATGGCAACCCACTCCAGTATTCTTGCCTGGAAACTCCCCATGGACAGAGGAGCCTGGCAGGCTGTGGTCCATGGTATTAGAGTCAGACGCAACTGAGTGACAAAGCATAGCACAGAACATATACAAACATATATCAGTTCAGTTCAGTCACTCAGTCGTGTCCAACTTTTCGCAACCCCATGAATCGCAGCACGCCAGGCCTCCCTGTCCATCACCAACTCCCAGAGTCCACCCAAACCCATGTCCATTGAGTCGGTGATGCCATCCAACCATCTCATCCTCTGTTGTCCCCTTCTCCTCCTGCCTTCAGTCTCTCGCAGAGTCAGCTCTTTTAAAATGAGTCAGCTCTTCGCATCAGGTGGCCAAAGTATTGGGAGTTTCAGCTTCAGCATCAGTCCTTCCAGTGAATATTCAGGACTGATCTCCTTTACGATGGACTGGTTGGATCTTCTTGCATTCCAAGGGACTCAAGAGTCTTCTACAACACCACAGTTCAAAAGCATCAATTCTTTGGCTGTCAGCTTTCTTTATAGTCCAACTCTCACATCCACACATGACTACTGGAAAAACCATAGCCTTGACTAGACAGACCTTTGTTGACAAAGTAATGTCTCTGCTTTTCAATATGCTGTCTAGGTTGGTCATAACTTTCCTTCCAAGAAGTAAGCATCTTTTAATTTCATGGCTGCAATCACCATCTGCAGTGATTTTGGAGCCCAAAAAAATAAAGTCTGCCACTGTTTCCCCGTCTATTTGCCAGGAATGATGGGACCGGATGCCGTGATTTTAGTTTTCTGAGTGTTGAGCTTTAAGCCAACTTTTTCACTCTCCTCTTTCACTTTCATCAAGAGGCTCTTTAGTTCCTCTTCACTTTCTGCCATAAGGGTGGTGTCATCTGCATATCTGAGGTGATTGATATTTCTCCCAGCAACCTTGATTCCAGCTTGTGTTTCTTCCAGTCCAGCGTTTCTCATGATGTACTGTGCATATAAGTTAAATAAGTAGGGTGACAATATACAGCCTTGACGTACTCCTTTTCCTATTTGGAACCAATCTGTTGTTCCATGTCCAGTTCTAACTGTTGCTTCCTGACCTGCATACAGATTTCTCAAAGGCAGGTCAGGTGGTCTGATATTCCCATCTCTTTCAGAATTTTCCACAGTTTATTGTGATCCACACAGACAAAGGCTTTGGCATAGTCAATAAAGCAGAAATAGATGTTTTTCTGGAACTCTCTTGCTTTTTCGATGATCCAGCAAATGTTGGCAATTTGATCTTTGGGACCTCTGCCTTTTCTAAAACCAGCTTGAACATCTGGAAATTCTCAGTTCACATATTGCTGAAGCCTGGCTTGGAGAATTTTGAGCATTACTTTACTAGCGTGTGAGATGAGTGCAATTTTGCGGTAGTTTGAGCATTCTTTGGCATTGCCTTTCTTTGGGATTGGAATGAAAACTAACCTTTTCCAGTCCTATATACATACATATATATAATACAACCACATACACATATACACATATATGGTTTAGAAGTTGATATTAATTGTTGCATATTTCCTGAAGAGGACTTATGGTTGACATAAATTTTGCAATTTTTGTTTTCTTTTGCATTGTCTGAATTTTTTTGAATGAGCGTGTCACTTGATTCTCAGAAAAAAAAGGTATTTTCAGTTTTTAAACACTATACCGGAATATTCCACAACCATCAAAGATAAAATTTTAGAGGAATATTATTGATACAAGTAAATGTCTGCAATGTAACTATGAAAAGAAGACTATCAAATACTGTATATGGAGTCAATTTTGTACAGAAAATATATACATATATTGCATAAAAATATATAGATATTTACCAAAATGTTAGCAGTGGTATCTTCAAGCAGTTGCATTATAGATGATTATTTTTCTTCATGCTTTCTACGTTTTACAAGTTTTCTATATTGAAAAGTGGTACTATTCTAACTTTTACAAAATATAAATTAAATAGGAAAATGTTCTTCAAAAATAAACTTTGTATACACAGCTACTGGAACACTAAGAACTTAAGATTTTGATCAATTTTGTGGCACTATATTTAGTTTGAGTTGTCAGTGAAATGTGATAAGGAAACATGCTATCATCATTTAACATCTTCTCAAAGTAGTTCATTTGAAGATAATTTTAACTTGACTAAATTGAGACTATAGGAGTTTTTCATCCTTGGGATATAGAAATCTAGAGGGTCTAAAATATTGATATTTTAACCAACAGTTTCCAAAACAAATTGTGCCCTATTTTATAAACAGCTAATGAAAGACTTCGGAGAAGGCAATGGCACCCCACTCCAGTACTCTTGCCTGGAAAATCCCATGGACAGAGGAGCCTGGTGGGCTGCAGTCCATGGGGTCGCTAAGAGTCAGATACGACTGAGCAACTTCACTTTCACTTTTCACTTTCATGCATTGGAGAAGGAAATGGCAACTCACGCCAGTGTTCTTGCCTGGAGAATCTCAGGGACGGGGGAGCCTGGTGGGCTGCTGTCTCTGGGGTCGCACAGAGTTGGACACGACTGAAGTGACTTAGCAGCAGCAGCAATGAAAGACTCAGGAATCATAATCTAAAATGTTTTAACCTTTTTTTCATAGGCATCTTTGATTTTTTAAATCACAATATACTAACATACATTGAGTATAAGAATTAATATTTTAAAAATTATGTTAAACCAAACTGTTGAGTTTAGTTGTCTTGATATTGTGAAGAGTCCATGTGATATAGACAATTCCAGATAAAGGAAGAAAGAAACAATTACCAGTCTCATTTTGCAAGTCAGAAACAGAGCTTCACTCCACCCTAGGCCCTAATCTAACGTGAAGTTGAACTTAAAGCAAAAAACAATATTGCAAGACCACTGAAAAGTAATTAATAAGAGTTAAGATCATGGGCTCTGCATATGGATTGCCCTTTTGAAGTCCAAATGAAATTTGTTATTTCCTAGTTTGGACTCTCTATGAGCAAAAAAAAAAAAAAAAACTTTATTTAATGTTATGCCACAAAGATTTTAGGGTTGTTTAAGATAGCAGTTAGCAATTAATCTGACAAATGCATATCCCTACTTTATTACTTAATTCAGAATTAATTCCATTTGGAATAAAGATTTAAGTGGATAACAAAATCATGAAAATAGTACAAGTAAACATGGATAAACTTTATTGTTTAATTGTCTCTGCCATTACAAAATGCCCAGAAACCAATGAGGAAAGATTGTAAGTTTGAATACATAAACACTTAAAACTTCTCAAAGGAAAAAAAAAATTACCTTAAGCGAAGTTAAAGGCAGCAAGGAGTAAAAATCACTAAGTATGTTAGTCTGTTAGTTGCTCAGTCATGTCTGACTCTTTGCTACCCCATGGACTGTAGCTCACCAGGTTCCCCTGTCCGTGGAATTATCCAGGCAAGAATAATGGAGTGGGTATCCATTCCCTTCTCCACTGGTATCTTCTCCACCCAAGGATCAAACCTGGGTCTCCTGCGCTACAGGCAGATTCTTTACCATCTGAGCCACCAAGAAAGCCCTAAACAAAGATTTTTATTTTTTATTTTTTTGCCTTTTCTTAGGGGATCCTAGTTCCCTACCCAGATTGAACCTGGGCCCTCACCAGTGAAAGCTCAGCATCTTAACTACTAGACAGCCAACGAATTCCCAGTTATCTCCTGTAAGTCATATGGAAATACAAATAATCCCAAAGAAAAATGGACAAAAAACAATTTTTAATTGACATAAAACTAAATATAAATAAGAACATAGTAAAAATGCTCAGAACTAGAACTATAAACAAAGAAATGTATATTAAAACATTATTCCGGTCTGATCCCTCCTCCTGAAACTAAAATCCAAGCCCTGTGGAGTGGCCAAGGAGAAAAGAAATGTGAGAAAAATTTAAAAATAATTTTAAAAAACATCACTTAGATACCACTTTCCCTCTCTCTGAATGATAAAGGTTTAAAAGTTTCATGAAATTAGTGTTAAAAACAATTTGGAAAATGGCCATGTTGATACACAAATATGTAAATTGATGAAACATTTTGGAGACATATTTTTTAATAGTATGAACATTTAAATTAATGATACCATTTAAGCCAGCAGTTCAATTTGTAAGAATTTATCCTACAGATATACTCAATAAGGTTTCAATATTGTTCATAAGGAATTTTCACAAGTGGAAGCAACACACAAAAACAATTAAGAAAAAGAATAAATGAAAGAGGAAAAGAAAAGCCAGCAAAACCTATGCTTACCCTTACAGAGTAGTAATTAAAACAACTTTATCCATAAAATTGATTAATATGCACCCATTAAAAGGAATGGGATAGAGTTACAGTTCCCAAATTGTGCAACAACAGATACCAGGACATGACAGTGAATTCACAGAAGTGCCTGAAGATATGTTACATTTTTGGGTAAACATAGTAATGTTTCACACCTGTTGGACTTTGTGCACACTGCTATCTCAAGGTAGTTCAATTTCAATATTAAGCCATGCTACATTCCATTTGGTGATTCTATATCTTTCAAACATGAGTTTTTAGCAATTTCTGTTACAATAAAGCAAAAATCAATTTAGAACAGGAAATGAGGGTGGCAATGTCCACTGTGATTCCAGGAGAGGTGTGTAGTGACCAGTGTGGATGCATATCCCATTAGCAAGAAATTGGATTATTCAAGAGTGAGGTTAAAGTATTTTTTCTAGTAGTTTACACTTTATTTTCCACCTTTGTATTGAATTGTTATGACATAAATGCTTCCTAAGTTTTGACATCTTATTAGTTAATAACAGAATCATTAGGTATTTGTTTAGGCAGTGTAGTGAGTACTGAGTTACTGAGAATGCTATGAACCAAGAATGCTTGGGAAGTTTTGAGGAAAAGAGTACATTTATATTTGCAAGATGGAAAGCTCTTTTACCTATATTGTTAAGAGAAATAAGCTGCACAATAGTGTGTGGGAGGGGGGAGAATTGGTTTCTTACCTTTTACTTTTATGTGCCTATACTACCTTTTGTAATTATTTAAAATTGTTATTTTTGAAATGAAGAACATCCTGCCCCACAAAAAAATGATCAAACTATCAATCGCCAAGATCCTTACTTGGCTATGGTAAGGTATTTCAAATTTGTATTATTTTCCTCTTGCTTCATAAAAAACAAATTACCACAGATTTAGAGTTTTAAAGCAGCAGAATTTCTCCTGTCACAATATGTATTCTACCACACCCTCCCTCCTGTGCATAGATCTTCTCCATCATTGAGGCCTTAACTCATCTCACATGCTAGTAAAGTAATGCTCAAAATTCTCCAAGCCAGGCTTCAGCAATATGTGACCCGTGAACTCCCTGATGTTCAAGCTGGTTTTAGAAAAGGCAGAGGAACCAGAGATCAAATTGCCAACATCCGCTGGATCATCGAAAAAGCAAGAGAGTTCCAGAAAAACATCTATTTCTGCCTTATTGACTATGCCAAAGCCTTTGACTGTGTGGATCACAATAAACTGTGGAAAATTCTGAAAGAGATGGGAATACCAGACCACCTAACCTGCCTCTTGAGAAATTTGTATGCAGGTCAGGAAGCAGCAGTTAGAACTGGACATGGAACAACAGACTGGTTCCAAATAGGGAAAGGAGTACGTCAAGGCTGTATATTGTCACCCTGCTTATTTAAGTGATATGCAGAGTACATCATGAGAAACGCTGGGCTGGAAGAAACACAAGCTGGAATCAAGGTTGCTGGGAGAAATATCAATCACCTCAGATACGCAGATGACACCACCCTTACGGCCGAAAGTGAAGAGGAACCAAACTGAGCGACTGAACTGAATTGAGGCCTTAAAAGACCGAGGTTTCCCCAAAAGGAAGGAACCTGTATCCAGACTGCCCTCTGACTCGAGACTACCACATCAACTACTGTCAAGACTTCCAGCTTGAGGGGTGGGAGAATGTCTTTGGTTATTCAAAAGGAGACTTAACACTAGAGTATAGGCTAATGAGGTGATTTAAGTTGGTGCTCCTAGATAATCTCAGGATAGGGCTGGTTTCCAGAAAGACCAAGGAACAGTCACAGAGGGTTAGGGTTTTCAGCCCCAGCTCAAACTCTGGGAAGGAAAAAGGACAAACAGGGAGGCTGGAAATTAGTTCAGTCGGTTCAGTCGCTCAGTTGTGTCCGACTCTTTGCGACTCCATGAATCGCAGCACGCCAGGCCTCCCTGTCCATCACCAACTCCTGGAGTTCACTCAGACACATGTCCATCAGTGATGCCATCCAGCCATCTCATCCTCTGTTGTCCCCTTCTCCTCCTGCCCCCAATCCCTTCCAGCATCAGAGTCTTTTCCAATGAGTCAACTCTTCACATGAGGTGACCAAACTACTGGAGTTTCAGCTTTAGCATCATTCCTTCCAAAGAAATCCCAGGGCTGATCTCCTTCAGAATGGACTGGTTGGACCTCCTTGCAGTCCAAGGGACTCTCAAGAGTCTTCTCCAACACCACAGTTCAAAAGCATCAATTCTTTGGTGCTCAGCCTTCTTCACAGTCCAACTCTCTCATCCATACATGACCACAGGAAAAACCATAGCCTTGACTAGACGGACCTTTGTTGGCAAAGTAATGTCTCTGCTTTTCAATATGCTATCTAGGTTGGTCATAACTTTTCTTCCAAGGAGTAAGCGTCTTTTAATTTCATGGCTGCAGTCACCATCTGCAGTGATTTTGGAGCCCAGAAAAATAAAGTCTGACACTGTTTCCACTGTTTCCTCATCTATTTGCCATGAAGTGATGGGACCAGATGCCATGATCTTCGTTTTCTGAATGTTGAGCTTTAAGCCAACTTTTTCGCTCTCCTCTTTCACTTTCATCAAGAGGATTTTTAGTTCTTCTTCACTTTCTGCCATAAGGGTGGTGTCATCTGCATATCCGAGGTGATTGATATTTCTCCCGGCAATATTGATTCCAGCTTGTGCTTCATCCAGCCCAGCGTTTCTCATGATGTACTCTGCATAGAAGTTAAAAAAGCAGGATGACAATACACAGCCTTGACATACTCCTTTTCCTATTTGGAACCAATCTGTTGTTCCATGTCCAGTTCTAAAAGGACATTTGATGATTATTCTGCTTGGTGAACACATACCATCTGTTGGAAGGGTGGAGCATCTTATTTCCCTAAGAACTTTTTACCTCTTCACGTGGGTATTCATCTGTAATATCCTTTATAAGAAACTGGTTGTAGTTCAGTTGCTCAGTCATGTCTGACTCTTTGCAACACCATGGAATGCAGCACGCCAGGCTCCCCTCTGACCTTCACCATCTCCCAGTGCTTGCTCAAACTCATGTCCATTGAGTTGGTGATGCCATCCCACCATCTTGTCCTTTGTCATCCTCTTTTTCTCCTGCCTTCAGTCTTTCCCAGAATTGGGGTGTTTTCTGATGAGTCAGCTTTTTGCATCAGGTGGCCAAAGTATCAGAGCTTTGGCTTTAGCATCAGTCATTCCAATGAATATTAAGGATTGAGTTCCTTTAGGATGGACTGGTTTGATCTTCTTGCAGTCCAAGGGACTCTCAAGGGTCTTCTCCAACACCACAGTTCAAAAGCATCCATTCTTCAGTGCTCAGCCTTCCTCATGGTCCAACTCACATCGGGACATGACTACTGGAAAAACCATAGCTTTGACTAGATGGACCTTTGTCAGCAATGTAATGTCTCTGCTTTCTAATACACTGTCTACGTTGGCCATAGCTTTTCTTCCAAGGAGCAAGCATCTTTTAATTTCGTGGCTGCAGTCACCATCTGCAGTGATTTTGGAGCCCAAGAAAATAAAGTCTCTCAGTGTTTTCACTGTTTCCCCAGCTATTTGCCATGAAGTGATGGGACCAGATGCCATGATCTTTGTTTTTTGAATGTTGACTTTTAAGCCAGCCTTTTCACTCTTTTCTTTGACCTTCATCAAGAGGCTCTTTAGTTCCTCTTCACTTTCTGCCATTAGGGTAGTGTCATCTGCATATCTGAGGTTATTAATATTTCTCCAGACAATCTTGATTCCAGCTTGTTCTTCATACAGTCTGGCATCTCACATGATGTACTTTGCACATAAGTTAAATAAGCAGGGTGACAATATATAGACTTGATGTACACCTTTCCCAATATTGAACCAGTTCGTTGTTCCATGTCTGGTTCTTACTGTTGCTTCTTGACCTGAATACAGGTTTCGCAAACTGGTAAACATAAGTAAATGTTTCTGTGAGCTGCTCTAGTGAATTAGTCAAACTTGAGGAAGAGGTTGTTGGAATCTCCAATTTACAGGCTGATCTGAAGCACAGCTGGACTTGGAGACTGGCATCTGAAGTGAGGGCAGACTTATGGAACTGAGTCTTTAACCTATGGGATCTGATGGTATCTCCAGGTAGTGTCAGAATTGAGTTAAATTTGCAGGACATGCGGTCTCTGTTCACTTAGAATTGGAGAATTGTTGGTGTTGGAAAAAACATCTGAGAGAGTAACCTGTTTTACTCAAAAATCTATCGGCATTTAAATGTCAGTCATATCTTTAAATGAATAAATCACGTCCATTGGGTTGCAAAAGTGAAAGTGAAGTTGCTCAGTCATGTCCAACTCTTTGCGACCCCATGGATTATAGCCTACCAGGCTCCTCCATCCATGGGATTTTCCAGGCAAGAATACTAGAATGAGTTGCCGTTTCCTTCTCCAGGAGATCTTCCCGACCCAGCGATTGAACCTGGGTCTCCTGCATTGTAGGCAGACGCTTTACCATCTGAGCCACCAGGGAATTCCATGGGGTTGCAAAGACTTGGACAAAATTTAGAGACTGAACAATAGCAACACATCTTTAAAATACTTTCACAGTCACATCTATACTTGTGTTTGATTAAACAACTGGGCACAATAGCTTAGCCAACTTGACAGATAAAATTAACCATTATAGTCTCTGACCTTTAGACTCCCTTTTAAAGGGCTCACCTGATTAGGTTAGGCCCACCCAGGATAATCTTTTTTAAATTAATTTTGATGTCAGTTTCTTCAAAACCTTAACTGCATCTTCAGAACTTTACCTTTGCCAAATTCTGTTGGTTAGCAGCAAGTTATTGGTTCAACCCACAGAAAAACATGGACAACCAGGGAACAAGAATTATGAAGGCCATCTTAGAATTCTGCCTCTGTGTGTGTGTGTGTGTGTATGTTCAGTCGTGTCTGACTCTTTTTTGACCCTATGGACTATGGCCTGCCTGGCTTCTCTGTCCTTGGGATTTCCCAGGCAAGAATACTGAAGTGGGTTGTCATTTCCTTCTCCAGGGGATCTTCCCAACCCAGAGATTGAACCCACATCTGTTGCATCTCCTGCATTGGCAGGCGGATTCTTTACCACTAGCACCACCTGGGAAGCTCCTAATTCTGCCTACTGCAAAGTAAAGAGAGCAGAACCTAGTGGTGACTCTCAGAATCTATGAAGCACAGTTTTTACAAGCCAACCTCTCTCCAGACTATTCTCTCATTTAGTCATTCATTTGTTTATCCATTCATTCATGTGGAAGAAAACCAAGCACATAGTAAACAGTATTGACTGCTGTCATTTTTATTTTTTATGGTTTAAACAATTATTGATAGTATATGCCCAGTGCTAGGTCTAATATATACCAGGTACTCAACAAATGATTGTGATGGTGTCAGATAATCAACAAACCATTGCAAGTTTAGAAGCAGGGACATCACTTGATCACCTTTGGGTTTTAGAAAGAGAATTTTTATCAGTAAAGAGGAAGATTTAAAAATCACAGTAGAGAAGGCAGAAACCAGTTAAGTCTATTGCAAGCATAGAGGAGAGATAAGTAGAGCCTGAACTAAAGCAATGAAAGTGGAGAAAAAGAGATAGAACTGAGATATTTAAAATGTTGAAGAAATGGAAACTAGTTGCTAGAGATGATGAGCAATAAGCAGAAACTCAGGATAAATTTACTTAGATAATTGGATACGTAATTATGCCTTTAATTTAAAACATAAGGAAAGATCCGTGGAGGGAGATAAGAAGTTCTGTTGGAGAAATAATTGCTTTGGAGGGGTTTTCAAACATTCAGTGAAGATTTTAGTAGAAGGTTACAGTAGAGATTAAGTTTCAGGAGACTCCAGTGAATATTTAGCATTTAAGGAAAGCTGATGAGATTTCCTAGGTAAGGTTTTTAAGACAAATTAGAATAAGAATAAATGAAATTTATCAATGAGACTATTTGGGAAAAGAGGCTACAGACCACAGGAGAATATATTATCCTATTAATATAGACTAAACAATGCAATGCAGGAGACACAGGAGACGAGGGTTCAACCCCTGGGTCAGGAAGATCCCCTGGAGGAGGAAATTGGCTACCCTTTCTGGTATTTTTGCCAAAAATATCCCATGGACAGAGGAGCCTGGTGAGTTATAGTCCATGGGGTCGCAAAGAGTCAGACACAACTGAGCGACTAAGCAGCAGCAAGTATTTAATAATAATATTAATAAAATAGGAAACGAAGTGTCTGACTAATATAAACGACATAGATTCCCCTACAGCAATGATTTATTTCTGCTTATGCACATTAGCAGGCTTAGTATTCAAAATATTGTGGGTGGGCTCTAAATATGAATGAATGCATTTGATAGGACAGGGCTTCCCCAGTGGCTGAAGCAGTAAAGAATCCACCTGCAATGCAGGAGACACAGGTTTGATCCCTGGATCTGGGAAGATCCCCTGGAGAAGGAAATGGCAACCCACCCCGGTATTCTTAATTGGGAAATCCCGTGGCCAGAGGAGCCTGGCGGGCTACAGTCCATAGGGTTGCAGAGTGGGACAAGACTGAGCATGCGCACACACAGGCCATGCAACAGGAATAATAACAGTAAATACCTAACCTATGTAACAACATGGAAAATGCTTAACAAGATATGAATAAAAACTAAAGTAGGATGATCTGCACAGTGATCACAACTATGTAAAACATACACAAATAGATGAGTAAAATGAGCTTAAACAAATGAAGAAAGTTTAATTTGTTAGGGTGATTGGAATGTTGCTTTTTTCTCTGCATTTAATTGGAGTTAGATTCATTCCCTGGTGGCTCAGATGGTAAAGAATTCGCCTGCTGTGTGGGAGACCTGGGTTCAGTTCCTGGGTTGGGAAGATCCTCTGGAGAAGGGAACTGGCTACCCACTCCAGTATTCCGGCCTGGAGGATTCCACGGACGGAGGAGCCTGACAGGCTACAGTTCATGGGGTCTCAAGGAGTCGGACACCACGAGTGACTTTAACTTTCACTTTACATACTATAAGTAACTGTGAAAGGATATAGGACCAGAAGGCAAGAGAACTCTCCATGCAGGCCCAATTCTATTGTGATGTCAATTCACCTTTCTAAGGGAGTGCTGCTGTGCTGAAACCCAAAAAAGTTGATTCCAGATTTAATCAGGTAGAAAGAAGACAGTAGTAAAGGGAACAATATACTAGTCAGAGAAAAAAAGATTGTGTGAAGGCCCCAAGGGCAGAATGACTAGAGCATAGAGTACAGGGAAGATGTGGCAAGACATGAACTTTGCTAGAGATCCCAAGCAAACAACCAAGGGCTTTAAATTTTATATGAAGGACAATGGGAACCTATTAAAGGTAGAATAAACAAACATATGGCTTGCACAAGACTAGAAGCTCAGGCTAGAGAGCACACAGTTTCTTCAAAATGTATTACTATATGATGTTCCACATTCATTTTATATTTTTCTATAGCCCTGTCTAAGAATAACAATATTTTTCCAAAATGTTTTTTGATTCATTGTTTGTCCCCAGATTTAGCCAATGACAACCTCTTCAAGTGGGCTTGTGAGTTCTTTTAGTATGGCTCATCAATGTTTGAGCAAAATGTACTTTCTTGCACAAGTTGTTCTAGGTTCACTTTATGCTTTCCAGTGGTGGTGGAGTTAGCTATTTCTCCAAGGAACCCTGGCTCCTTTTATTAGGGAATTGCATTTAAAAATTGAGGTCTGGGTCGTAAAAATATATCTTATCATTTTATTTATTTTAGTTCAGTTCAGTTGCTCAGTCGTATCCAACTCTTTCCAACCCCATGGGCTGCAGCATGCCAGGCTTCCCTGTCCATTGCCAACTCCCAGAGCTTGCTCAAACTCATGTCCATTGAGTAGGTGATGCCATCCAACCATCTCATCCTCTGTCGTCCACTTATCCTCCTGCCTTCAGTCTTTCCCAGAGTCAGGCTCTTTTTCAATGAGTCAGTTCTTTGCATCAGGTGGCCAAAGTATTGGAGTTTTAGCTTCAGCATCAGTCCTTCCAGTGAATATTCAGGATTATTTCCTTTAGGATTTACTGGTTTGATCTCCTTGCAGTCCAAGGGACTCTCAAGAATCTTCCCCAACACCAGAATTCAAAAACATCAATTCTTTGGCACATAGCTTTCTTTCTTTTTTATTTAAAAAAAAAAAAAAAAACTGTTTGGAGCCCTTGCATGGTTTGTGGGATCTTATTTCCACAACCAGGGGTTGAACTCGTACCTCTTGCAGTGAA
The DNA here is from genome assembly GCF_014754425.2 of Oryx dammah. NCBI lineage: Eukaryota > Metazoa > Chordata > Mammalia > Artiodactyla > Bovidae > Oryx > Oryx dammah. Next base: position 70,588,004 of record NW_024070186.1, on the reverse strand, counting down.
AGCACAGAGTCTTTAACACTTAGGCTGCCACAGAATTTCCAAATTCTTTTAAAACATGAAATGTCATCAAAGACAATTTTAGAGACTAAATTTGTTTTTAATACTGCAGAATTTTATTCTTAGGTATGAAAGATGAGCTAGGATGCTATGGACTCTAAAAAGTTTCTTTTTGGACTTTGGTAGTTCTGAAAACTAGAAGTTATCTTGTTGTAAACCTGGACTTGACCTTAGCCTTTCATTGTAGTTTAGTATTGTAGCAAAGAATTTGAGAAACACATGCAATTATCTGTATCCACTTTAACCTATTTTCCCATAACTATTAAAGAAGAAAAACACAACTACCTTCTAATAGTGTGCTTCCCTCCCATCAACACTTAGGCCAAAGCTTCTTAACATTTAAATAAATCCTTCTTAGTACAAAGTACTTTAGTCTATTCCTTATTACTTTGTTTTACAGTTTTAAAAATGTTAATAATGATCTGGTGAATTGACTCTATGATCTGACAATGAATCAGATACTGAGCAATTTTTCAAAAGTACAAAGTGCCCCATGATGATTTCAAATAATTGAGTTTCATATTTAAAATATTGATTCTAACAGTAATACTCTTCTCGAGTTTATTAATAATGGCTGAGCACTCATTACATGCCAGACACTATACTCAGCATCTTTATGTGTATACTGCTTCATTCAATCCTCTCATTAGCCCTTAGAGGTGGCAATTATTATTTTTCATTTTAAAAAACAGAAAACTACAGCTCAGAGATGTTAATTAAAACCATCTAACAAAATGAAGGATCAAGTTAGCCTTTAAAATCAGTCTTTCTGATTCTAAAGTTTATGCCTTTAACTGCTGTATTACAACATCTTAGTAGTATTAGCAAGCTAATTAAGGTGGAATGTGCATAAGAGTTAGATGATAAGAGTTGCCTAAAGAAGATGGTGATGGAAGTCAGCTTATGAGTAGAAAAAATGATGTGATAACTTGAGGTTAAAATAGGAATCTAAACTTGAGAACCATATCTTGTCTATTGACCTTCTGAACATTCTTCCACTTTTCTTAGTCACCACTGGTGCTACCAGACCTCAGACTTTCAGTCCTGGACTCTCCTAAGAACACATAGGATACTCTCTCTTTTTAAAAATTATATAGCCCCTCGTTTTAAAAAATTAATTAATTTTATTTTTGGCTGTGCTGGTCTTTGTTGCTGCTCTCGGGCTTTCTCTAGTTGTGGTGAGTGGGGGCTACCCTTCGTTGTGGTGCGCAGGCTTCTCATTGCTGTGGCTTCTTTTGTTGAGGAGCATGGGCTCTAGGGTGCACGGGCTTCAGCAATTGTGGCACACGGGCTTAGTTGCCCTGCAGCATGTTAAATCTTCCCAGACCAGGGATCAAAACCATGTGTCTTGCATTGGCAGGCAGATTCTTAACCACAGGACCTCAAAGGAAGCCCAGATATCTCCTCTTAAACTTTTCTTTTTGCCAAGATTTTATCTAATTTGAAGAATCAATTAGTTCTCAAGGAATTTTAGAAAACTGCTGTGCTCCACTCCACCTGTAATCATTTCCCCTTTCCCATGGACAACCACTTTTAACTTTTTAGCTTATTATTTTGCCATCTTTTATATTTCTAAATCATATGTGGGCATTATCTATTGACTTCTCTCTGTTGAAGAGGAGGCCTTGGATCTCTTCTTTTTCCTGCCTCACGTATAACATGCATCCTTTCTGTTGTTTTCCCTTCAGTTTAATCTTGTTGAAATTTAGCTTATATCAATTATCTATTTATCTACTCATATATTCACAGCTGAGGCATAAGATAACGAGGATTTAAGGATGACTTTATACTTTTCCTAGAGTTTCATTTTTTTAATTTAATATTCTGCTACTTATCAGCAATTCAATTCCAAAGTCTCTCTCAGAGATGCTTTTACCTTCTCTAAACTAGACTGGTTATACCCTTCACCAGATACACAGCTATCATCCTGAGATCTCCCTTCATCAACATCCTGGGGATTTATTTCACCTCTCTTCTGTATTAGTGTTCCTTGTTTACCTCAGTTGCTTCCTCAGAAAGGATGCAAGGGAGTAAATATTTCTGTGTTTTAAAGTATTTTTATTCTACATCATGCTGCTGCTGCTGCTAAGTCGCTTCAGTCATGTCCGACTCTGTGCGACGACCCCATAGACGGCAGCCCACCAGGCTCCCCCGTCCCTGGGATTCTCCAGGCAAGAACACTGGAGTGGGTTGCCATTTCCTTCTCCAATGCATGAAAGTGAAAAGTGAAAGTGAAGTCGCTCAGTAGTATCTGACTCTTAGCAACCCCATGGACTGCAGCCCACCAGGCTCCTCCATCCATAGGATTTTCCAGGCAAGAGTACTGGAGTGGGGTGCCATTGCCTTCTCCAATTCTACATCATAGCTGATGACAATTTGGCTGGCTATAAAATTCTAAACAGGAAATCATTTGCTTTCAGACATTTGAAGTGCATTGTTCAAGTATCTATTTGTTTCCAATGTTGCTACTGAAAAGTCTAAAGAAACCATAACCCCCTATCTTTTGTGTGGGGTCATTCTTTTAACTGGAGAAGGGAATGGCAAACCACTTCAGTATTCTTGCCTTGAGAATCCCATCAACAGTATGAAAAGGCAAAAAGATAGGACACTGAAAGATGAACTGCCTAGGTTGGTAGGTGCCCAATATGCTACTGGAGATCAGTGGAGAAATAACTCCAGAAAGAATGAAGAGATGGAGCCAAAGCAAAAACAACACCCAGTTGTGGATGTGACTGGTGACAGAAGCAAGGTCCGGTACTCTAAGAACAATATTGCATAGGAACCTGGAATGTTAGACCCATGAATTGGAGAAAATTGGAAGTGATCAAACAGGAGATGGCAAGAGTGAATGTTGACATTCTAGGAATCAGTGAACTAAGATGGACTGGAATGGGTGAATTTAACTCAGATGACCATTATATCTACTACTGTGGGCAGGAATCCCTTAGAAGAAATGGAGTAGCCATCATCGTCAACAAAAGAGTCCAAAGTGCAGTGATGGGAAGTGAAGTTGCTCAGTCGTGTCCGGCTCTTTGCGACCCCGTGGACTGTAGCCCACCAGGCTCGTCTGTCCATGGGATTCTCCAGGCAAGAATACTGGAGTGGGTTGCCATTTCCTTCTCCAGGGGATCTTCCCGACCCAGGGATTGAACCCAGGTCTCCCGCATTGCGGGCAGACACTTTAACCTCTGAGCCACCAGGGAAGCAATGCAGTACTTGGATGCAGTCTCAAAAATGATAGAATGATCTCTGTTCGTTTCCAAGGCAAACCATTCAATATCAAAATAATCCAAATCTATGCCCCAACCAGTAATGCTGAAGAAGCTGAAGTTGAACAGTTCTATGAAGACCTACAAGACCTTTTAGAACTAACATCCAAAAAAGATGTCCTTTTCATTATGGGGGACTGGAATGCAAAAGTAGGAAGTCAAGAAATACCTGTAGTAACAGGCAAATTTGACCTTAGATACAGAATGAAACAGGGCAAAGGCTAATAGAGTTTTGCCAAGAGAACGCACTGGTCATAGCAAACACCCTCTTCCAACAACACAAGAGAAGACTCTACACATGGACATCCCAGATGGTCAACACCGAAATCAGATTGATTATATTCTTTGCAGCCAAAGATGGAGAAGCTCTATACAGTCAGCAAAAATAAGACCGGGAGCTGACTGTAGCTCAGATCATGAACTCCTTATTGCTAAATTTAGATTTAAATTGAAGAAAGTGGGGGAAACCAGTAGACCCTTCAGGTATGACCTAAATCAAATTCCTTATGATTATACAGTGGAAGTGAGAAATAGATTTAAGGGACTAGATGTGATAGACAGAGTTCCTGATGAACTATGGACGGAGATTCGTGACATAGTACAGGAGACAAGGATCAAACCATCCCCAAGAAAAAGAAATGCAAAAAAGCAAAATACTTGTCTGAGGAGGCCTTACAAATAGCTGTGAAAAGAAAAGAAGCGAAATGCAAAGGAAAAAAGGAAAGATATGCCCATTTGAATGCAGAGTTCCAAAGAATAGCAAGGAGAGATAAGAAAGCCTTTCTCAGTGATCAATACAAAGAAATAGAGGAAAAGAATACAATGGGAAAGACTAGAGATCTCTTCAAGAAAATTAGAGATACCAAGGGAACATTTCACGCAAAGATGGGCTCAATAAACAAAAGAAATGGTATGGACCTAATAGAAGCAGAAGATATTAAGAAGAGGTAGCAGGAATACACAGAACTGTACAAAAAAGATCTTCACGACCCATATAATCATGATGGTGTTATCACTCACCTATAGCCAGACATCCTGGAATGTGAAGTCAAGTGGGCTTTAGGGAGTATCACTATGAACAAAGCTAAGTGGAGGTGATGGGATTCCAGTTGAGCTATTTCAAATCCTAAAAGATGATGCTGTGAAAGTGCTGAACTCAATATGTCAGTAAATTTGGAAAATTCAGCAGTGGCCACAGGACTGGAAAAGGTCAGTTTTCATTCCAGTCCCAAAGAAAGGCAATGCCAAAGAATGCTCAAACTACCGCACAATTGCACTCCTCTCACATGCTAGCAAAGTAATGCTCAAAACTCTCCAAGCCAGGCTTCAGCAATACGTGAACCACGAACTTCCTGATGTTCAAGCTGGTTTTAGAAAAGGCAGAGGAACCAGAGATCAAATTGCCAACATCCGCTGGATCATTGAAAAAGCAAGAGAGTTCCAGAAAAACATCTATTTCTGCTTTATTGACTATGCCAAAGCCTTTGACTGTGTGGATCACAATAAACTGTGGAAAATTCTAAAAGAGATGGGAATACCAGACCACCTGACCTGCCTCTTGAGAAATCTGTATGCAGGTCAGGAAGCAACAGTTAGAACTGGACATGGAACAACAGACTGGTTCCAAATAGGAAAAGGAGTATGTCAAGGCTGTATATTGTCACCCTGCTTATTTAACTTATATGCAGAATGCATCATGAGAAATGCTGGGCTGGATGAAACACAAGCTGGACTCAAGATTGCCAGGAGAAATATCAATAACCTCAGATATGCAGATGACACCACCCTTATGGCAGAAAGTGAAAGAGCCTCTTGATGAAAGTGAAAGAGGAGAGTGAAAAAGTTGGCTTAAAGCTCAACATTGAGAAAACTAAGATCATGTCATCTGGTCCCATCACTTCCTGACAGATACACGGGGAAACAGTGAAAACAGTGTCAGACTTTATTTTTCTGGGCTCCAAAATCACCAGAGATGGTGATTGCAGCCATGAAATTAAAAGACGCTTACTCCTTGGAAGGAAACTTATGACCAACCTAGATAGCATATTCAAAAGCAGAGACATTACTTTGTCAACAAAGGTCCATCTAGTCAAGGCTATGGTTTTCCAGTAGTTATGTATGGATGCGAGACTGGACTATAAAGAAAGCTGAGCGCTGAAGAATTGATGCTTTTGAACTGTGGTGTTGGAGAAGACTCTTGAGAGTCCCCTGGACTCCAAGGAGATCCAACCAGTCCATCCTAAAGGAAATCAGTCCTGGGTGTTCATTGGAAGAACTGATGTTGAAGCTGAAACTCCAATACCTTGGCCACCTGATGCGAAGAGCTGACTCATTTGAAAAGACCCTGATACTGGGAAATATTGAGGGCGAGGAGGAGGGGACGACAGAGGATGAGATTGTTAGATGCATCACCGACTCAATGGACATGAGTTTGGGTAAACTCCGGGAGTTGGTGATGGACAGGGAGGCCTGGTCTGCTGTGGTTCATGGGGTCTCAAAGAGTCAGACACGACTGAGCGACTGAACTGACCTGATTCTTTTAACTTTTTTTGTCTCAAATATTCTGGAATTTTATGATGATGTACTTTGGTGTGATTTTATTTATATCTATGGATGCACACAAGGTATTGTGTGTCTTTCTTTTTAGGTCATGTTCCTGAATTAATTCATTGACTCTTTCTCCTCTCCCTTTTCTCTGCTCTTGCTCTTAGAATTAATAGAATGCTTACTATTTGGATGTGGTATCTCCTAAACTGATATTCTAATTTTCTTATCTTTTCTCTCCTAGTGCACATATCTTAACATTTTTGCTGTATTTTCTGGAAGATTTCTCCAGCTTCTCTATTGTGTTTTTCATTTTTGCTATCATACTTTTCAATTCCAGAAGCTCTTTCTAATTTTCTAAAATAAATAAATTATATAATTGCCTTAGCCCATTTGTGGTATAATAAAATATTACAGACTGAGTGGCTTATAAGAAATAAATTTATTTTTCACTGTTCTGGAAGCTAGTATGTCCAAGACCATGGTGCTGATGAATTTGATGTCTGGTGAGGGCCCACTTTCTCATAGACAACTGTTTTTTCACTGTAACCTCTTGTGGTGGGAAGGGCATGGAATCTCTCTGGGACCTCTTTTATAAGGGCATTAATCCCCTTCATGAGGGCTTAGTTCTCAGGATCTAGTCATTCCCTGATGCGTGTATGCAATGTATGTAATATAGTATATATATGTTTTTACATTCTTCAGATAAATATACATATATATGCAAACATAAACATTTCTGTTATGTTTGGCAATATTAATATATTATTAAGTAATGATCTTTTGTAAGATTTTGTAAGTTTATCCACCTTGTATTGTCTCTGTATCTTTCAAGTTAACCTACATTATTGTTCCAACAGATGTTTTACCTATTTGCTTATGGTGTTGGTCACTGACCTTAAAAAAGGGCTCGTTTACACTCTCAGTGAAGCTGAAGCAAGATCATATCATAAAATTCCTGTTCAGTTTCTATTTTCCTTGGAAGGTATATGTAACAGAGGCAATATAGCCTTTTCTGTATACATCTAGGTTCAGGGTTTTCAAAACTAAACAAGAAACAGGAAATTGCTTAGGGATGGGTGATATAAAGGAAAGCAAGGGAATATTCAGCAGAGACGTCAGGATAGCAGTTCTTGGGATGGGTGAAAGAAGATTTTCAACCTGGGAGGGACAAGAAAAGAGCTTCTAAAACACTAATGATGTTTTATATTTTAGGTTAATGGCCTTCTCAGTGTTCATTCTACTGTTACTTTTATTCTCTAGATTGACTTATTTTTACATACTTTATGAATGTAGGACACATCTGAAATTTTAAAGATGATTTGCAAACTTAAAACATGATAGGCATTTTCAGTTTTACTGTAAAATTCCTTGTATTTTGAATTTAACCACTTTTGTTAATTTTGACTATACTATTTATAATAAGGCATTTTGAAAGATAATTGCAGATGATGTATACTTTGAATTAGTTTTGAAAAGGTTTTGGATATAACTACTTTGTAACATGTGAAATTTAATAATATTTTTTCCAATTTCCAATATAGAGGAAATTTCAAAGCCCAAAAGATGGAAATACATATCTTTTAAACATTTTACTGTCCAATACTCTCAAGAGTTAGTAAGACAGGAGAGAGAATTGGTTTTATAAAATATTTTTAAAACAGGCCATATCATTTCTAATGATATGAAATGTGCATCAAAGAAAATTATTCTAAAACTCTATAAAGCATGACAGTATCAGAGTTCTGGTCAATTATGATAAGAGGAATTGGCTAGAACCCATATAATCTGCATGTGAATTTGATTAAAATTGTTTTGCTTCAAATCTATCCTTGGTGATGTTAAGAGGAAGATATTCCTAAATAAACATGTAGATGCAGTTGAATCAAAATGGAAAAGAAGATATATACTTTAACTGAGGGTAGATAAGAAAATTTTTGGTTTTCTTAGGTTCAATGAATTTTTTATCTGGTTTAACTGTTCTCGTTTTTTGCTTTTCTTATGAACTAACTTATTCATTCTGCTCCCTGTGAATAAGTTAACAACTTTTAAAAAGGAGTTGCAGTAATACTAATGGTACCTTGCTATTAAGAAGCCTTAAAATCAGGGGATGTCCAGGGTGTAATGGATTCTGTGTGCTGAATAAAGCTTGATTTTTATTCATAAGTAGGTTTCCCCCCCCCCATGCCAAGCATTATTAGATATACTGGTTAATATAATCTAACCAAATATAAATTTGTATAGAGTAAAAGATAGGATTTTTGAAAATTCTAGTGTGACATTAAGAGTAACTGATACTTATAATTTTTTGTTCACTCATCAATTAAACATTTCTGGAACATATACAACATGTCAACTATATGCTAAGTGCTAGCTATGTAAAGAGCAAGAAAAGACATGGTCAATTTCTTTCAATGTCATATTCTTTTTTCCCCCATTTTTATTTCAATAAATATTTAAAAATGTTTACAATGTCATGTTGTTTCTGCCATACAACAATGCAAACCAGCCATAATTACACATATGGGCATATGTTGAGTAAAACTTTAAAATTATATGGATTCTCCATCCTCTCCTTAAGGAGTAAAAGTTGGGAGAAAAGTGAAAAAGGATATAATTCTTGAATCTTCAATTTCCATTGAATTCTCTAACTTACTAACTACACTGTACATAGCTTTAATATGAAAATAGTAACCATGATACTCTCATTCAAGTACTTTTATAGTTGCATTCTGGTTTTTTATTTTATCATATTTCATTGTACTTTGTTTAATTTTTAAAATTCTGGAATCTGCCAACTAAACTTTAGCTTAGTTTATGACCCATAATTAAGTCATGGCCTACTTTTGGAAAACATTGAGCTTATTAGATTACTACTAAATCATTTTTCATTTATCTATGATAGCATGCCTTCTGTGTTTTCAGTGTTTCGATCCACAAAAGTTATGGAGAAGATATAAAATGATGACACAATGGCAATCATTTTGTATGAGGCAAAAATTATTTGACAAGAACATAGTTGATAAAGCTACAGGTTTCTAGAGAGAATAATCCAGGGCAATAAGTGTGAACCAGGTAAAGTTAACTAGAGAACTGTGAAAACAAGAATGGTGACAAAAGCATTGTCCCTAGGAGCAGAGAAAATACTGAATAAAATGGCATTAAGTGAAATGAGAGCGGAGATGGAGACAGAGTGGGAACATGGCTGATGCAAGATATTTGAAACATGAGATCAGCTAAAAGAAGCCAAGAGAAATACAATTTGATTTGCTTGTGGTCACTTGGAATGACCCCAAAATTAATACTTGCTAAAATATTTTAGAATGAAGGAAATATAATAGTCAACTTAATATTAAGCCATAAATCACTGCAGATGGTGACTGCAGCCATGAAATTAAAAGACGCTTACTCCTTGGAAGAAAAGTTATGACCAACCTAGATAGTATATTCAAAAGCAGAGACATTACTTTGGTGACTAAGGTCCGCCTAGTCAAAGCTATGGTTTTTCCTGTGGTCATGTATGGATGTGAGAGTTGGACTGTGAAGAAGGCTGAGCGCCAAAGAATTGATGCTTTTGAACTGTGGTGTTGGAGAAGACTCTTGAGAGTCCCTTGGACTGCAAGGAGATCCAACCAGTCCATTCTGAAGGAGATTAACCCTGGGATTTCTTTGGAAGGAATGATGCGAAAGCTGAAACTCCAGTACTTTGGCCACCTCATGCAAAGAGTTGACTCATTGGAAAAGACTCTGATGCTGGGAGGGATTGGGGGCAGGAGGAGAAGGGGACGACTGAGGATGAGATGGCTGGATGGCATCACGGACTCGATGGACTGTGAGTCTGAATGAACTCCGGGAGATGGTGATAGACAGGGAGGCCTGGCGTGCTGCGATTCATGGGGTCGCAAAGAGTCGGACACGACTGAGCGACTGAACTGAACTGAACTGAAACATTAAGCATATTAAATACAAGACCCCATACTACAAATTTGATTTCTGAGATTCTGTTGTTTGATTGCAAAGTAGTCATTTAGATGTGTTTTTTGCTCTGATGTTTCTTTGTGTGATCTCAAAGTCACTGTGAGTTGCTTTTTTTAATTGTAATTTATTTTAAACTATCTTTACTAATACACATAATATTCTTGTAATCAACCAGTTTGTGTCACACCAGAAACATTAATTTTTGAGATAATAAAAGTAAACAGTTGTTCAGTGCTTACTGTATGTCAGACATTACTATAATCACTTTGCACATATTCATTTGTCCAAACTTTGGAACACCATTTTGAAATAGAAGGTATTATTACTCCTTATTTTATAAAAAGGTTAACATAAACAGAAATAATCTGCCCAATCTCATACAGTTAGCCAGTAGCAGAATTTGGCCTCAGCTCCCTTCTTCTTTTTTTATATTAAACTTTAAATTTTGTATTGGGGCATAGCTGATTATTATTGCCAAATTCAGACTTAAATTGAAGAAAGTAGGGAAAACCACTGGGGCATTCAGGTATGACCTAAATCAAATCCCTTAAGATTATACAATGGGAGTGAGAAATAGATTCAAAGGATTAGATCTCATAGAGTGCCTGAAGAAATATGGACAGCAGTTCATGACATTGTACAGGAGACAGGGATCAAGACCGTCCCCAAGAAAAAGAAATGCAAAAAAGCAAAATACCGTCTGAGAAGGCCTTACAAATAGCTGTGAAAAGAAGAGAAGTGAAAAGCAATGGAGAAAAGGACAGATACATCCATTTGAATGCAGAGTTCCAAAGAAAGACAAGTAAAAATAAGAATGCCTTCCTCAGTGATCAGGGCAAAGAAATAGAGGAAAATGATAGAATGGGAAAGACGAGATCTCTTCAAGAAAATTAGAGATACCAAGGGAACATTTCATGCAAAGATGGGCTCAATAAAGAAAAGAAATGATATGGACTTAACAGAAGTAGAAGATATTAAGAAGAGGCGGCAAGAATACACAGAAGAACTATACAAAAAGATCATGACCCATATTATCACAATGATATGATCACTCACCTAGAGCCAGACATCCTGGAATGCGAAGTCAAATGGGCCTTAGGAAGTTTCACTACGAACAAAGCTGGTGGAGGTGACGGAATTCCAGTTGAGCTATTTCAAATCCTAAAAGATGATGCTGTGGAAGTGCTGCACTCAATATGCCAGCAAGTTTCGGAAACTCAGCAATGGCCACAGGACTGGAAAATGTCAGTTTTCATTCCAATCCTTAAGAAGTTCAGTTCAGTTCAGTTGCTCAGTCGTGTCCGACTCTTTGCGACCCCATGAATTGCAACACTCCAGGCCTCCCTGTCCCTCACCATCTCCTGGAGTTCACTCAGACTCACAGCCCATCGAATCAGTGATGCCATCCAGCCATCTCATCCTCTGTCATCCACTTCTCCTCCTGCCCCCAATCCCTCCCAGCATCAGAGTCTTTTCCACATGAGGTGGCCAAAGTACTGGAGTTTCAGCTTTAGCATCATTCCTTCCAAAGAACACCCAGGACTGATCTCCTTTAGAATGGACTGGTTGGATCTCCTTGCAGTCCAAGGGACTCTCAAGAGTCTTCTCCAACATCACAGTTCAAAAGCGTCAATTCTTCGGCACTCAGCCTTCTTCACAGTCCAACTCTCACATCCATACATGACCACTGGAAAAAACATAGCCTTGACTAGACAGACCTTTGTTGGCAAAGTAATGTCTCTGCTTTTCAATATGCTATCTAGGTTGGTCATAACTTTCCTTCCAAGGAGTAAGCGTCTTTTAATTTCATGGCTGCAGTCACCATCTGCAGTGATTTTGGAGCCCCCCAAAATAAAGTCTGATACTGTTTCCACTGTTTCCCCATCTATTTCCCATGAACTGATGGGACCAGATGTCATGATCTTCGTTTTTTGAGTGTTGAGCTTTAAGCCAACTTTTTCACTCTCCTCTTTCACTTTCAAGAGGCTTTTTAGTTCTTCACTTTCTGCCATAAGGGTGGTGTCATCTGCATATCTGAGATGATTGATATTTCTCCTGGCAATCTTGAGTCCAGCTTGTGATTCTTCCAGCCCAGCGTTTCTCATGATGTACTCTGCATATCAGTTAAATAAGCAGGGTGACAGTATACAGCCTTGACATACTCCTTTTCCTATTTGGAACCAGTCTGTTGTTCCATGTCCAGTTCTAATTGTTGCTTCCTGACCTGCCTATAGGTTTCTCAAGAAGCAGGTCAGGTGGTCTGGTATTCCCATCTCTTTCAGAATTTTCCACAGTTTATTGTGATCCACACACTCATAGGCTTTGGCATAGTCAATAAAGCAGAAATAGATGTTTTTCAGGAACTCTCTTGCTTTTTTGATGATCCAGCAGATGTTGGCAATTTGATCTCTGGTTCTTCTGCCTTTTCTAAAACCAGCTTGAGCATCAGGAAGTTCGTGGTTCACGTATTGCTGAAGCCTGGCTTGGAGAATTTTGAGCATTACTTTACTACTGTGTGAGATGAGTGCAATTGTGCGATAGTTTGAGCATTCTTTGGCATTGCCTTTCTTTGGGACTGGAATGAAAACTGACCTTTTTCAGTCCTGTGGCCACTGCTGAATTTTCCAAATTTACTGACATATTGAGTTCAGCACTTTCACAGCATCATCTTTTAGGATTTGAAATAGCTCAACTGGAATTCCATCACCTCCACTAGCTTTGTTTGTAGTGATGCTTCCTAAGGCCCACTTGACTTCACATTCCAGGATGTCTGGCTCTAGGTGAGTGATCATGGCATCATGATTATCTTGGTTGTGAAGATCTTTTTTGTACAGTTCTTCTGTGTATTCTTGGAATGTTAGGTCCATGAATCAAGGCAAATTGGAAGTGGTCAAAGAGGAGATGGCAAGAGTGAATGTCGACATTCTAGGAATCAGCGAACTAAAATGGACTGGAATGGGTGAATTTAACTCAGATGACCATTATATCTACTACTGCGGGCAGGAATCCCTTAGAAGAAATGGAGTAGCCATCATGGTCAACAAGAGTCCGAAATGCAGTACTTGGACACAATTTCAAAAATGACAGAATGATCTCTGTTCATTTCCAAGGCAAACCATTCAATATGACAGTAATCCCTAAGAAAGGCAATGCCAAAGAATGCTCAAACTACCGCACAATTGCACTCAATCACACGCTAGTAAAGTAATGCTCAAAATTCTCCAAGCCAGGCTTCAACAGTATGTGAAACCTGAACTTCCAGATGTTCAAGCTAGTTTTAGAAAAGGCAGAGGAACCAGAAATCAAATTGCCAACATTCGCTGGATCATTGAAAAACCAAGAGAATTCCAGAAAAACATCTATTTCTGCTTTGTTGACTATGCCAAAGCCATTGTGTGGATCACAACAAACTGTGGAAAATTCTGAAAGAGATGAGAATACCAGACTGCCTGACCGGCCTCTTGAGAAACCTATAGGCAGGTCAGGAAGCAACAGTTAAAACTGGACATGGAACAACAGACTGGTTCCAAATAGGAAAAGGAGTACATCAAGGTTGTATATTGCCACCCTGCTTATTTAACTTCTATGCAGAGTACATCATGAGAAATGCTGGGCTGGTTGAAGCACAAGCTAGAATCAAGATTGCCGGGAGAAATACCAATAACTTCAGATATGCAGATGACACCACCCTTATGGCAGAAAGTGAAGAGGAACTAAAAAGCCTCTTGATGAAAGTGAAAGAGGAGAGTGAAAAAGTTGGCTTAAAGCTCAACACTCAGAAAACTAAGATCATGACATCTGGTCCATCAGTTCATGGCAAATAGGTGGGGAAATAGTGGCAACAGTGACAGACTTTCTTTGGGGGCTCCAAAATCACCGAAGATAGTGACAGCAGCTATGAAATTAAAAGATGCTTACTCCTTGGAAGAAAAGTTATGACCAACCTTGATAGCACATTAGAAAGCAGAGATATTACACTGCCGACAAAGGTCTGTCTAGTCAAGGCTATGGTTTTTCCAGTAGTCATGTATGGATATGAGTTGGACTAGAAAGAAAGCTGAGTGCCAAAGAATTGATGCTTTTGAACTGTATTATTGGAGAAGACTCTTGAGAGTCCCTTGGACTGCAAGGAAATTCACCCAGTCCGTCCTAATGGAAATTAGTCCTGAATATTCATTGGAAGGACTGATATTGAAGCTGAAATTCCAGTACTTTGGCCACCTGATGTGAAGAACTGACTCATTTGAAAAGACCCTGATGCTGGGAAAGATTGAAGGCAGGAGGAAAAGGGGACAACAGAGGATGAGATGGTTGGATGGCATCATTGACTCAAAGGACATGAATTTGGGTAAACTCCGGGAGTTGGTGATGGACAGGGATGCCTGGCTTCCATGGGGTCACAAAGAGTTGGACATGACTGAGTGACTGAACTGAGCTGAACTCTACTAAGAGCCGATTAACAATGTTGTGGTAATTTCAGGTAAACAGAAAGGATTCAGCCATACATATACGTATGCTATCCATTCTCCCTCAAACTCCCCTCCCATCCAGGCTGCCACACTGAGTTCCATGTGCTGTACAGGAAGTCCTTGTTGGTTATCCAGCTTATATAGAGCAGTGTGTAGAAATCCATTCCAATCTCCCTGACTACCCCTTCCTCCAGCAACCATAAGTTCATTCTCTAAGTCTGTAAGTCTCTTTCATTTGATCAAGTGGGATTCATCACAGGGATTCAGCACCTTTTTTTTTTTAATATATTTTTTAATTGGAGGCAAATTGTCTTGCAGTGTTGTGCTGGTTTCCTCTGTAGAACAACACGAAGTTGCTATATAACATAGGGAGCTCAGTGCCCTTATTCTTAAGCTCTGTGTGATACAGTCTGCCTGAGGCTAGTGTAGTCTGGGGACCATAGCTACTCTCAACATTGTGGTTTATAGTACCAAGGCCTAGCCATCTGACCTAGAGGCTCCAGTCTGCCCCTTTTTGACTCAGTAGTAGCATACATAACATATACACACTGCATAAACTTAGAAATGATATGCATGTAAGAAATGATAAATTAATCACACAGATAAAATATTTAATGTAATTGCAATTTGTGCAAAGGAATTACATGAATACTGACAGGATAATACAGGGAACGCTATTTCTTATATTAGCAAAAATGAAAGGTTTTGGAAGACAAAGAAATACCACTTAGCTCCAGTAATGCACTGCTTCTTTTCACCACGATTTGGACCTTGTGCTGGACATCTTCTGTTTGCCTCTCTAGGCTCTCTCCACTCTTCTTTAGCTAGCTCTATGCCTTAGGAGGCTGACTTACACTGACTGCATCACAGGCTTTTTTGTCTTTCCGCTTTGGGTGAGGGCTGGGCTTCTCAGGTGGCACTAGTGTTAAAAGAACCTGCCTGCCAATGCAGGAGAAGTGACAGATGCCGGTTTGATCCCTGGGTTGGGAAGATCCCCTGAAGGAGGAAATGGCAACCCACTCCAGTATTCATGCCTGGAGAATCCCACAGACAGTGGAGCCTGGCAGGCTCCAGTCCACTGGGTCGCAGAGTCAGATGTGAGCGACTAAGCACAGCACACAGTAGGAGATGGTGAGAGGGCAGAGAGCTATGTGACCTGGGTCCACCATCCTACTCTTCTGTTTGCATCCATTGACTAAAGACCAGAGTACCTTTCAGATGGTCCTCTTCACAGAGCTTTCTGCGTCTCTAGGAAAAGGAAGCCACAAATCCACCCCCAGCCCAAACCTTCCACCCTTAGCAGCTCAACTCCTATTGTACTATCTCACATAGTTTCCCTATATCTTGATAATACTTCTGAAATAGTCTCTTTTTAAAAAGTCTCCCCAAGTTATCCAATTTGAGAATGCCATCTATTTCCTTCCAGTACCTAAATGATAAAACCTTTTAGGATGGCTGTTATTCACCGTTACTATAAGGAATTGAAAATAAATAAGGCAAAATATCTAGTATGTCCTTGATATATTTTTCCCAATACAATGAAGCAGTATTTATTGTTTACTTGTCTTTCTCCATTCATATTGAAAAAGGAAAGGAAGAAGGGAAATGGGGTAAAAAAAACCCAAAAGCATGAAAATAGGAAATTAACAGTAGAAACAAAAGCAAATTAAGCCCAATCAGATGGGTAGCAGAGTACAGTAAGCACTGAGTTCTAAAGTCGCCAATACTGACTGCACCACACAGCCACTCACCAACTGTGTGACTTTGAGAAAGTTACTTTCTCTTACCTCTAAGCAATTGAATAATATTTCCTACGTGATATTACTGCTCTGAGGATTTAATTACTGCTCTGAGGATTGAGGGAAAACATTTGTATCAATTCTTGGAAAATTTATGTCTTCACTAATTCTTACTTATTTCTTATTTCCTTTCCCTTAGCCTTTATTGAAGGCTACTAAACAATAGGCAACTACTTTGGGTGTATTTTCACTGACATGGAATTAATTTAGTACTGAAATAGAATCAACACCTACTCTTCCTGATTCCTAACACCTCAGCAAAAATAAGGTTGGCTCAGAGGTTAAAGTGTCTGCCTTCGATGCGGGAGACCCGGGTTCGATCCCTGGGTCGGGAAGATCCCCTGGAGAAGGAAATGGCAATCCACTCCAGTATTCTTGCCTGGAGAATCCCATGGACAGAGAAGCCTAGCAGGTTACAGTCCACGGGGTCGCAAAGAGTGGGACACGACTGAGCGACTTCACCTTCCTTCCAATTAATTTGTGCTTCATAAATTCAGAATTCTAGGCAGGAGTTCATGATATTCAATATCAATTTAGTTCATATTTCATAAACTGAACTTCTGTATTGAGGAGGTAAAAACAAAAATGTAACTTAACAATAAAAGATCATAGTGATTTTTAAAAATATCTACCATTTCTTGGATGATTATTTGATTTCACCAAGAAACTTTTAGAAGAATCATGTGTAAAAGAATCAAGAATATTTTGATTCATTTAATAATATATAATTCATCTCATTCCCAGGAAAATGTGATTTTAAAATGTGGGAAGCTTAATTGATAAGCATTAACATTTGAAAATAACAATATTAAATACATTAAGAATATTAATAAGAAATCATTCTCCACTGGTGGTGTTTCCTTATTCACTAGTTAAATAAATTAAGAAAAGTATGTACATACAATATATAAAGAACATGTGATGTATAGTATATGCAATATAGTATATATGAATGTAATATATACATGTATATATTTCAGAATCTAAAATTAACAATGAAAGTTGAATGACTATATGATATAGAATTTACCTTCATAAGTACAGTAGCTCTTTATAACATAATTTACTGTATTCAGTAGGGATATAGCTATGATTGCTTCAGGTGAGTACTTGGAAACTAGTGGTTTTTTTGGTATGATGTATATATAGCATTTTGAAAACTTTGTTGTAACATCCAAGATCAAATTTTTAAAAAATGTATAATGTAGCAAAGAAAATCTTCAAGTATAAACTTAAGAACATTTAAAAATTAAACCTGAATTAAACGACATCATGAATATTGTAGTGTTCACATATATGTCTGAAAGATATTTGAAACATTTATAAAAATTAGTACCTTTAAAATATGGAACAATATAAGTTATCTTTTTGATAATGGATTATATTAAGTCAGAAATATGAGTCACCCTTGAAAGAAGTGAATCAGTTTTTAATTAAAGGGGGATTCTGAAGCAGTCATGTGACTCCCTGGTTTATTCAGCTGCAGTGCAGTAAATTCCCCTGCTCTGGAATATTTATAATACCTTTTCAACACTAGCTGACCATTAGGCATAAGATTCAAAGCCCTGATTCAGACTGTTTTTTGTTACACTCTAATTTCCTTTAAAGGTTTCTTCCTCTTTCTGTCATCTCTATCTTCAAGTTATAAAAACTAAAAAGTCTCTCAAAAATGCTACAAAAACCATATCCTAATACAAATATAAACACTAACCCTTATCTTGGTTTGTTTTGTGATTCATGCTTTAGATACTTTTTGAAATCATAAGACATGGCTGGTATTGAAGTTAAATATAGTTTACATATTGTAATATTATCTGTCCCCAAGGTCTGTTTTTATTTTTTGTTTTGTTCCTTTTTCCACCTTCACATAAGTCTTTTGTTTTCATAGTCATTAAAAACAAACAGGCAAATCCACCTCAATGTAACTTAATGTTGCTTGAGAAAGCAGTTCCCTCTAATTTTTTCAGCTGCAGTTATTTGAATGAAACTTAAAGATTCCTCAGCTGTTTTTTGAACTATAAGGTAACAGAAGCTGAATATAAGTTTCATGGCAACAGGAATTTTTATTTTGTTTACTAGTGTATTCCAAATACTTTGCTGTAGAACTTCAATAAATATTTGTTGACTATCATATGTTTTGGATATAACTCATATAAACAATACAAAAATGTTTAAATTAAAAAATGTCTTTCCTTCCACAATCCTGATTCCCAAAAGTAACTACTATTAAGTGTATTAAGTGGTGTGTATTCTGGTAGACTTTTTCCATGTATATCTACTTTTTTCAGAGCTTAGTGATAGTGTCTATTTTTATATGTTAATCGGCTATTTGTATTTCTTATTCTGTTTATATACTTTGCTCTTTCTTTTCCTCTTAGGAAAAATGATAAAAATAACAAGACTGCACTACTGCTGTACGGCATCAGCTACAGTGCATTTCTATTTTCAGTCACTGCATTGGTATTTTAAGATCATTTGGTGGATTAAGTCACATCCCAGAAATTTCCAGAAAGCTAATTCTGATTTGTTACTAAAATGTTATGTGAGCTTAGGAAAGTTATTCAACATCTCTCTGCCTTTTACTTTTGTCTACAAAATGGAAGCAGGCAAGAGGTTCATGGTGAAATTTGGCAAACTGTGGTCAAAGAAAATGAATAATGAATGGAACCTCCATCTCTCACAGTCCCAATGTCATGCCAAAAATGAGCTGGAATCAATAAATTGCATATGCTGCAAAATTAAGAGCCAATAAGAGCACTCACTTATTTTTTTCCTTTGTCATTAATAAAACCATGTTAAACTCATACTTCAAAAATTTGGTAACACTGATAACAAAATTCTCGATAACACTGTCATACAATCAAAATTTGAGAAAGCATTTATGATTTATAAATGATATGAAATGCTTGTGACAACTACCTAAGATTACTTAGAGTAGAATCAGAATTAGAATGAAATTCTTTTCTGGATTGAAAAGTCTTCCTAATTTAAAGCACCTTTGCAGATACAAATGCAAACCTTAATCTAACTGATTACATTTTAAAAAATCTTTGCTCAGAGTTTGAAGAGATTGCTCTGGATATTAGTACAAAAATGCTAAAAGAGTATATTTAAGATTTCTAAAAAGACTCAACAAGAGAGACTTAATCCAGATTTATAGCCTTCTAAGAACTGAACTGAAGTGAAGAAATCTATTTACAAAGTCTCCAAACGTTTTTGTTCTTTAGTATGGTTAAATTAAATTCAACATGACTGGATGTTTTGTTTAGCAAAGTTCCTTACTTACACAAGGAATGTTATCTAAATCTGCACTTATGTGTTCAAGGTCACTTCAGTAGTATTGGACTCTTTGCAACGCTATGGATTACAGCCCACCAATCTCTTCTGTCCATAGGATTCTCCAAGCAAGAATACTGGAATGGGTTGCCATGCCCTGCTCCAGGGAATCTTCTCCACCTAAGGATGGAACCTGAGTCTCGCCTCCTGCGTTGGCAGGCGGGTTCTTTACCGCTAGTGCAGCCTGGGTAGTCCTAACTGCACTTGATTGACTAACCGGGCCTTTGTGCTAATTGGAATAACTTCGCGTGGGGCTCTTGCACTACCAAATCACAGGCTTTTACAACCGGCTGCCTGGAAAGACCTAGGACACAGCAGTAAACAAGCTGAAGAACTGCTGAAAAGAATGTTGGAATTAAAATTAAAATGTATCTTTTTTAACTGTTAGGACCCCAAGGAATTTTTCATCATGTATTTTGTCTTAAGGGCTTTACGAAGTTGGGAAAACTAGTTATTGAATTTTAATACCTGAAATCCACACCTAAAAAGAGCAGATCATGACCCCACAGAAGTCTAAAAATACCCTCTGATGCCTTCAGACCTTGATTCTGTTACAATATTCTTCTTAGGTTGCTAAACTAAGAATTACTGCTAATGCAGACAGCAATATGTGAGGGACATTTGGTGTTGGTTTGTTGACCCATGAACCTCAGAAATATTTGATACCTTATGTAAAACTTATCAAATTTCTGCTTCCTTTCTGCTGAATGGGAAAAATCTATTTATAGGCTACATGATAACATGAAAAGCATGGCACAGGTTTCTTTCAGGCAATAAAAATATAATGCAATTCTTTCCTTATAATGAAAAACAAATAGCTTTACAAGTGTAATTCTGTAACTGCTTAAAAGAGGACCACTTTTTAAAAACTGATCTTTTAGTCTTCTGATGGTGAAAATTAGAAGCACCTCTTAGTATTAATAGTTGTCTGTATGTAATAATTATTACACAAATATACCTCAGTGGGTAATGGAAATACCAAGACATGGAAGGTGTATTCTAACATATTTAATAAATGGTTAGTGATATTGACAAGTATGAGAAGGAGAAGGAGGGAGGCAAGAAAAGAAGGAAAAAAGAAATTTGGTCTATTAGGCCATGCCCAAAGTCAGCTTGCATTCTCAATTAGGTTAGTTAGCTCATGAACTTGTCTGTTGCAGTTCCATTTTGAGACATGAGACATTTGTTAAGCATACTATTTTAGGTAATGTCCATACAGGCAGTAACCTATTTGTTCAAATGATATATCATTACACCCTCTTAGATAATTCTTTACATGCAGTTGAAGCAAGAACTTTATGCAAGCATATGGGAATGAGTTAAAGGATATTTTATTGTTCCTGGTATATACTGTCTCCATTTTTAAAAATGCTACAGAAAAATATGAATAAAGAAATGTTTGTGGTTCACTGAAATATAGTAACAACTGAAGACTGGAAGAAATCTAAATATCAGTTACTGCTGCTGCTGCTGCTAAGTCGCTTCAGTCGTGTCCGACTCTGTGCTACCCCATAGACAGCAACTCCATAGACCCCATAGACGGCTCCCCGTCCCTGGGATTCTCCAGGCAAGAACACTGGAGTGGGTTGCCATTTCCTTCTCCAATGAATGAAAGTGAAAAGTGAAAGTGAAGTTGCTCAGTCATGTCTGACTCTTCACCACCCCATGGACTGCAGCCCACCAGGCTCTTCCGTCTATGGGATTTTCCAGGCAAGAGTACTGGAATGGGGTGCCATTACCTCCTCCATATCAGTTACTAGATATGGTTAAATAAATTATATGTACTCCATTATTGAATATTATGTTGTTGTTAACATGAGCTCTGTATTGTTTAGTCAAGTTGTGTCCAACTCTTTTGTGATTCCATGGACAGCAGCCTGCCAGGCTCCTCTGTCTATGGGATTTTCTGCAAGAATACTGGAGTGGGGTGCCATTTCCTTCTCCAGAGAATCTTCTTAATCCGGGGTTCGAACCGCGTCTCCTTCACTGCAGGCAGATGCTTTACCACTGAGCCACCTGGGGAGCCCAAGCCCTGTATATTGACTTGGAAATTTTTTCAAAATAAATTATTAAGTAAAAATGCAAACCGCAGAATAGTATATTCATGATGACTACATTTATATAAAATATTTAAAGTTATATGTGTGTATGTATGCAAATAGTTATAAAAAGAAAGGAACTTGGAGAATGTTTGACTCTTTCATAATAGAATACATTCATGTGTTACTTATGAAATTAAACAGACATCTGAAAATAGCAGTTATATTTGGGTTCAAATTGGCTCATTGTGTGTTTAGCATGCAGCTGGGTACAAAATTATTGCTCTTTGTTCTAGTTCTTTTCATTTCTTGTCAGTTTTTAAGGCAAATATATTACAGTTACTGCTTAAAACACATGGGCATTACATCTAATTTTCAAAATACAGTGAAAATAAAATCTGTCAATCTCAGAAAAAACTCATTTAGGAAGGTTTGAGAAGAAAAATCTGGGAACTCTGCCCTTAGTTTATTTTTGGATAAGGTTCTCAAGGCTTTTAAAAATAATTCATTACTATAATTTTTATTCATAATCACAATCAACTTATTAGTTTTCTCAATATTCTCTGAGGCCTTGAAGGCAATAAGCTTAGAGTTTCCAAAACAGGACCACTGAAATTTCCTGAAGAGAAATCAAATGTAGAATCAGCCACTCCCTGTCCATAAATGAACCATACCAGGAAGAGAAAAAAGTTAACATATCAATATTATCAGTAAAAGTGCCTTTGGTTCCAGATAACCTAAATGAAAAGTCAACTAACTTAAATAATAAGGAAAATTCATAATTTCACAAAGCAAGATATCTGTCAGAGAAGATTGCCTGGGAGGGTAATTGGTCTGCAGAGAATCTGACAAGTGGACTGTTGTTTCTAGTCGCAGTTAAGGGTGGATCAGTAGCTGTAAATACAGAAAGAAAGGTCCATGTCATGGTTGCTGCCGTTGGAAGGGTCTATCAGGTTAGTCACCAAAGGACTCATAAAGCCATCTTTATGAATAGGGAGTTCCCTGGTGATCCAATGGTTAGCATTCTGTGCTGTCACTGCTGTGGCCTAGATTCTACCCCTGGTTGGGACCTGAGATCCTGCAAGCTGCATCATGCTGTAAAGTGTGGCCAAATTTTAAAAAACAAGCAAACAAAAGACTCAGTTTTAAGTATCCGCCAAACCAGAGAATGCAGACTTCTTTTTTCTTTTATTCTGGCCACACTATATGGCTTACAGGATCTTAGTTCCCTGACCAAGGATTGAAACCTCGCCCTCGGTAGTGAAAGTGCAGAGTCCTGACCACTGGACCACCAGGGAATTCTCCTCAGTATTTTATTACTTTTGATGTTACTATAAATGGAAATTTTAAAATTAATTTTGCTTTGGGTTTTCATTGCTGGTGCATATAATTGAATTTTGTATGTTGATCTTGAATCCTGCAAACTTGTAGAGTTTGTTTAATGGTTGGTGTAGTTTTTTTGGTGTATTTCTTAAAATTTTCTACATATAAGAGTATATCAACTTCAAGAGTTTTGCCCTTCCTTCCTTATCTGGATGTCTTTTATTACTTTTCCTTTTTTCCCAATTGTCATGGCTAGATCCTACAGAATGTATGAGGTTGAACAGAAATGAAAGAGCAGATACATTGCTTATTCCTGATCTTAGGGAAAAGAATCTAGTCTTCAGTCTTTCACCATCTAGTTGATATTGTGTGTGTGCTCAATCACTCAGTCTTGTCCGACCCTCTGTGACCCCATGGACTATATCCCACCAGGCTTCTCTGTCCATGGGATTCTCCAGGCAAGAATACTGGAGTCGGTTGCCATTTCCTACTGCAGAGGATCTTCCTCGCCCAGGGATCAGATCCGCATCTCTAGTTGTACTTTATCTGGTTGAGGAAGTTCTCATCTGTTTCTAGTTTGTTGAGCATTTTTGCCACAGAGGTTGGCAAAACTCAAATGCTGTTTCTGCATCACTGAAGTACATCCTTGCTTCATCATATATGCATTTTAAACTTTGCTAGATAATGTTAAACTGGTCTTCTCAAGCTATAGCAATTTATATCCTTAAAAGAAAATTTGACACTTCCCATTTCTTCATTAAGAGCAATGATTATTATGGTCCTTTATTTATTGTCAATCTAATGGATGAAAAATGCTATCTCCTTATTTTACTCTGCGTGTTTCTGATAACTAGTAAAGTTAAAGATGCTTTAATAATTTGAAATTTATGGATGTCTATAATGTTTCTTGTGAATTATCATAATATCAATATCCTTTGATCATTTTTACATACCTTCATGTTAATTTGTGGAAGCCCCTTATACTCATTTTATATCATTTATGAATATTATAGATATTTTTCCAAGTTCATAAAAATATAATTCTGGAGCATATAAGAATTATTAATCTTATGTTAATCACTGCATTAACATTACTTTGTACATAAGATCTTATATTAACAGTATGTAAAACAGTGATTCCCTTTAGGTCTTAAAAAAAAGACATGCTTTCCATCACATCTTTGACACATTTAAAATTATATTCTCAGATTCTACTGATGCTTTTTGCTAGAGAACTGATCATAAAGGAACTAAAAATTTCTGTATGTTAAAAACTATCATTGTAACTATGCCTTATAATTTTCCATAATTACTTCTGTTCTCTTTCAATTCTGTACTACCCTGCTTTTGCCTGAGTAGAATTGAAATTTCCAAAGGAAATTGGTAGTTTTTATCTTTCAAGGAGTTTTACTATTTCATTTAAATTGTTGAATTTCATGGCATAAAGTTGTTCATAATATTCCCTTATTATACTTTTAGTATCTGCTTTTAGTAGTATCTGAAGTTTATTCACCTCTCATTCTTGATCTTTCATTTGTGTCTTTCTCATTTTTCCTGATCATTCTCACTATATGTTTGTCAATTTTATAGATATTCACACATAGCCAGCTTTTGTTTTTATTGGTTATTCTCTAATGTTTTTCTGTTTCCTATATTATTAATTTCTGCTGTGGTCTTATTATTTCCTTTACTCTTATTACTATCGGTTTCATTTGATCTTGTTTTCCCAGTTCCTAATGGTTGAAGCTAAGATCATTTATTTGAGAGCTCTCATCCATGGTAGGTGTTTAATGCTATAAATTCTCCTCTAAAAACTGCTTAAGGTGTATTTCATAAATTTTGCAGTACTCCACTCATATTATGTCAGTTGCAAAGACTTTATAATTTCCCTATTGATTTCTTTGACCCATTGGTTATTTAGAAGCATGTTTTTTAGTTTCCAAATTTTAGGTTGTTCTCCAGAAATCTTTGTTATTGATATCTGAAGTAATTATATTCAGAAAACATACTTTAAATGATTTTATTCATTCAAAATTTTAAATTTTATTTTATGACCCAGGATATACAGTCTAGCTTTGTTAATGTTCCAGATTCACTAAAGAAAATGTGCATTCTGCTGTTGTGTTTGTTCAATAAATGTCAATTAGGTCAAACTGGTTAATAGTGTTGTTCAAGTTCTCTATACCTTTGCTGATTTCTTGTCTACTTGTCAGTTATTGAGAGAGGGTAATTGAAATCTCTGAAATCTAATGGCAAGCTTTTTTCACCTTGAAGTTCACCATTTTAGCTTCATGTATTTTAATGTGCTGGCACTAGGCATACACATATTTAGAATTATTCTGTCTTCTTAATGAATTGATACCTTTATAGTTACAAAATGACCCTCTTTATTCTTGGAAACTTTATTTGCTCTGAAATTTACTTTGTCTGATATTAATATAGTCTTTACAGCTTTTTCATTAGTGTTAGCATGGCATATTTTTCCTTTTCTTTAATATGAAACCTATTTATAATTTTGCTTTTAAGTGAGTTTACAATATTGTTGAGTCTTCTTATTTTATCCAGTCTGACAATCTCTGTCTTTTAGTTGGGACGTTTAAATTATCTACATTAAATGTGAGCATTTTGAAATGTTTGTGTTTAAATCTGTAATCTTGCTATTTGTTTTCTATTTGTGCCAACTGTTCATTGTTTACTTTTTCTGTTTTTCTGCCTTATTTTAGATTAACTGAACATTTTTATTTTATTTATTTAACATTTATTTTATTTCTT
The DNA here is from genome assembly GCF_014754425.2 of Oryx dammah. Taxonomy (NCBI): domain Eukaryota; kingdom Metazoa; phylum Chordata; class Mammalia; order Artiodactyla; family Bovidae; genus Oryx; species Oryx dammah. Next base: position 70,562,418 of record NW_024070186.1, on the reverse strand, counting down.
TGTTGGTTTATTAGCTGTAACTCTTTGATAGTTATATAGTGATTGTTTTAGAGTTTACATGTTTACAGCATCCATCTTTAAGACATCATACTCTGTCTTCAAGTGATATTAAATTACCTCTCATAGTATAACAACTTTGTAATAATATGCTTCCATGTGTTTCAAGTATTTGTACTATTATTGTCATACATTTTACTTCTACATATTTTATGAAACCCAAGACATTATTATTTTGCTTTAAACAGTCAAGTATCTTTCAAAGGGATTTAAGTAATAAGAGAAAATATCTTTCTAATTATCTATATAGTTAGCATTTCTGGTATTTTTCGTTCCTTTGTGTAGTTCTAGATTTCAGTCTGTTATCATTTTCCTTCTGATTGAAGGACTTGAACAGTTTTTTTTAATAGTGCAGTCTTGCTAGCTTGTAATGAATTCTTTCAGCCTTTGTAGAACTGAAATAGTTTTTATCTTACCTTCATTTTTGTGTCAGCAGCAGCAGAATTTTTGTCATATGTTTTTGCTGAGTGTAGAAATCTAGGTAAACAGTTTAGTTCTTTCAGTATTTTAAAAGTGTCCCTGTCTTCCAGCTTCCATTGTTTTCAGTGAGAAATCTGTAGTCTTTGTTCCTGTGTACATAATGTGTCTTTTTCCTCTGGTTGTTTTTAAGGTTTTCTTTTTATCAATGGTTTTAAGAAATTTGTTTATAATATAATATGTCTTGCTATAGTTTTCATTGTGTCTCTTGTTCTTGTAGTTTACTGGGAATCTTAGATTCATGGGTTTGCAATATTTATCAAATTTGGGAAATTTTTAGCCATTATTTCTTCTAAAGTTTTTTCTGTTCTCCTATCTGACTTTTCCTTTGGGGACTTCAGTTACACTTAGGTTAGGCTGCTTGAAATTCTTCTGCAGACTGGATGTTCTGTTACTTTTTTTTTATGTCCTCCCCCTTATCCTTTGCATTTTTCATTTGGCTAGTTTCTGTTTCCACATTATTTCATTAACTAACTTTTTCTTCGGCAATGTATTCCTCTAATTAATTCCATCAAATGTATTTTTTATTTCAGATGTCATTTTTCATCTTTAGAAATTAAATTTGTGTCTTAAAAAATCTTTCATATCTCTATATGTTCAGTCTTTCCTCTAACTTACTGAAATTGTGGAATATAGTTATAGTATTGGGTATAATACATACTTTAATGTCCTTATCTAATAATTCTATCATCTGTGTCATTTCTAGATCAGTTTCTATTATATTTTCTCTCCAGTCTTGTTAAGGTCTGAGGATTATCCAATGTTTTTTCCCTCAGTCTCTAGTAGTTTTCTTAATGTATGTACTGATCAGTACTCAGCACCAGGTGGAACCTGTATAGACCTCTGAAATTCTCTCAATGCAGATTTCTCCTTTCTAGGACTCTGCTTTGTAAACTGTAGTTCTTTTGGTCATTCAAAAGCCCAGCTTCAATTCTTCAAGTCAGGAAGACAGACTACTTGGGTATTTCTCCCTACGTCACAGCCTGGAAACTTTCTCAAGGCAGTAAGCTGGGTAAATGTCAAACTCATTTTATTGTTTTCTGACTCAGAGTTCACTATTCTTTCTCCCCTAATGCTCAACATCTTTAAACCTATCATTTGATATATTTTGTCAGAGTTTTGATATTTTGTCAGAGTTTTGGTTATTTCAGAAGGGAGGCCATATCTGATTCTATTTATTCCAGAACTAGATATACCTTAGTATATCCGTCCAGAAGCAGACATCCCTTACACTGTTTAGTTGCAACCAAGTTAAAGCTTCAGCTGTCCTCTCCTGTGTAATTCATATTCCTCAAAGTAATCTCATTTCTAGGAATTCCTGTTATCTTCCTTCCCACCACATTAAATTACCTACTCATTCTTTCTTTGTGTTGCATATTAGTTAACTCAAACTAACAAATCTCTCATTCTAAGCGCTAAGTCTAAGGAGAATGTGTCAAGAAGAACTTGAAGGGACTTCCCTGACGGTCCCATGTTTAAGATTCAACTTCCACCGCGAAGGTGTGGGTTTGACCCCTGGTTGGGGAATTAAGATCCTGCATGCCTGCAATGCTGGGGGGCGGGCCGTGGGGGAATCACCTGTTGTCAGTTTATCCCAGGATTTTTTCAATATATTTTAACAGAATCATGTAAATATGCAATGCTGAATTCTGCTTGTTCCACTCAGCATTTTAGTGAGATTTTGCTCTACTAGTAAACTTCTCTGAGAAGCAGTTTAAGTGATGCATAGTATTTCATTTCACTATAATCATGTTTAGATAGTTTCCAATGTTTACTATTACATATAACGCTATACAAATATTTTTCTGTATCTCTGATTATTTTTAGAGTAAGGTCTCAAAATGGAATTACTAAACCCAAAGATATAAACCTGTTTAAGAGTTTCAGCGAATATTACCATTTTTACCTCCAGAAACATTATACCATTTATACTTCCACCAGTAGTGTGTGAAATTAGCTGTCTCATCATCTTATTTTCATTGCATATCAAAATAGCAGGGGCTTCCTAGAGAAAGGAAAAAGCTTATTCACAAGGAATTATTTGAATGATAGAAATTTATGTGCTGTAGTTAATAGTACCTCTTAAGGCTTCTAAGTACAGTTGTACAGTTTGTACACTGTACAGAAGCACCTGGCTGGGGGGCCAGAGGAGGTTAAAATCCATTTCATGCTCTGCTTTCCAAATGGAGTCCCCACAGGGCTTTTTCTAATTCAAAAGACCTGTAAAGTCTGTTGGTGGCCCTGATAGCTACCATTTATCCCTGTAATTACTATGTGTCTGACATATGCTGAGGATTTTAAATTTATTATCACATTTAATCCTCATAACAACCCTGTGTTGAAAGTATTATCATTTCATTTTAGAAATGAAAAAACTGAGGATTAGAGAATTTATATAATCTGATCTAAATGTTCAGAATTTACACAGAATTTATAGGTATTGTAGTTTGAATTCAAATTAGATTTGTTTGATTCCAAACCTAGTGCTATTTTGACAATGACTGATTTTTAGTTAAGTGGACCATAAGCATTCCTTAAATGTCTCTGCTAGATCTTTTAGGCAGGTAAAATGGTCACAGTTTACCAGTCACTAAGAAAAATAACACAACAATAACATGATTGCTTGAAAACATTTGTACTCTGGGGAAAAAAATTTGCTACTTTCGTAACCCAATATGCATAGAGATAAATAGTTTGAGTAATATTAATATTAGGTGATACACATTTATGAAAGTAGGTAATCTAGGAAAAGCACATTCTCACTGCAAATTAGTATCTTCCATTGTATTTTATAGTGAGACCACTTATAGTATAGTGCTTGTTCACATCCCTCACAGAATATTATGGCCACAGCAATTTTAGTAAAGGGCTGTGGAAGAAAGCTTTATGAACAATATAAAGACTTGGTAGGAGAATGATTCATTTAATATCCTGCTAACATTTTTTTCAGTGATAGCCATGTTGGACTGTTACTGTAATCATTAGTGAAAGCAGTGATGACCAGAGTTACTCAATCTAAGGAGAAAATTTGGCAGGGCCTAATATACCTATCTTGTAATCTCCATTAAGTCTTGTTTTGGCTCTCATTTAATGCAAGACCTTACCTGGGGGAAGCAAAGCCTGGAGTAGAATATCATACTCTTTCATATGCCATTTATCTTTTATGAGTTCTAGTCTACCCAATGGAGTGTGACTCAGAGGTCATGTTGCTGCTACCTAAATACTATATTCATTGATATTTGACCTTTGGCAAAGAGGTAGGTTTTCCATAGATACTATTGTCTAATGAGCTCTGGTTGTAAATATCTCCCTGTTCTCCTTGGCAATAATAATTCCTACCTGTTGGGAGCTCCAATTGACCCTGAAGTAATCATCTTATGAAAGGTAGAAATCATCAAAATTTCATTTGTTAGTAGAAAGGTAAATATAAAGAAGATACCTGTTATTGTTATGGAAGGAAAAGAGACATGGTTGTTTGAACTGCTTTAATTAAAGAAAAGATGGTTGCAAATGAGTTGATTTTGGTGTTTGGACTTCTCATGAATGATATGTTTTATATAAATATGTTAACAAAAATCCAATCAACATTACGTGTTGATCCCTGGAGGAAACGAGTACATGGATGTAATATAAACAGCATCTTTTTAGTATGTATCATATAGCTTGATGAAAGGATTGATGTGCATAAGAATTTGGGGCTTCCAGTTTAGTTCAGTTGCTCAGTTGTGTCCCACTCTTTGAGACCCCATGGACTGCAACACACCATGCTTTCCTGTCTATCACCAACTCCCGGAGTTTACTCAAACTCATGTTCATTGAATTGGTGATGCCATTCAACCATCTCATCCTCTGTTGCCCCCTTTTCCTCCTGCCTTCAATCTTTCCCAGCATCAGGGTCTTTTCAAAACAGTCAGTTCTTCGCATCAGGTGGCCAAACTATTGGAGTTTTAGCTTCAACATCAGTCATTCCAGTGAATATTCAGGACTGATTTCCTTTAGGATGGACTGGTTGGATCTCCTTGCTGTCCAAGGGACTCTCCAGAGTCTTCTCCAACACCACAGTTCAAAAGCATCAATTCTTTGGTGCTCAGCTTTCTTTATAGTCCAACTCTCATATGCATCCATGACTACTGGAAAAACCATCAGTTCAGTTCCATTCAGTTCAGTTGCTCAATCATGTCTGACTCTTTGTGATCCCATGGACTGCAGCACACCAGGCTTCTCTGTTGATTACCAACTCCTGGAGCTTACTTAAACTCATGTCTATTGAGTCGTGATGCCATCCAACCATATCATGCTCTGTCATTCCCTTCTCCTCCTACCTTCAATCTTTCCTAGAATCAGGGTCTTTTCAAAAGAGTCAGTTCTTTTCATCAGGTGGTCAAAATATTGGTGTTTCAACTTCAGCATCAGTCCTTCCAATGAATACTCAGGATTGATCTCCTTTAGGATGGACTGGTTGGATCTCCTTGCTGTCCAAAGGACTCTCAAGAGTCTTCTCCAACAACACAATTCAAAAGCATCAGTTCTTCGGCACTCAGCTTTCTTTATCATCCAACTCACATCCATACATGACTACTGGAAAAACCATAGCTTTGACTATATGGACATTTGTCAGCAAAGTAATGTCTTGGCTTCCAGTTTTGAGTAAATGAAAGTTGGCTTGAAGAGTGGTACTTTTAAAGGACAGTTACCCTCTAGTCATCATCTAACTAGGGCTTATGTTTTCACTGACTTGTATTCTAGGTAATTTATTTATAAAATTGTGCAAAATTTGGGAAACTAAGAAAGGGATTATTCTTATCAGGTAGCTATATCTTGATGACAATTCTGACATTTCAAGATTACCCATTGATGGTATTATATCTTGTGGGTTTTTTCTTTTTTTTAATACTCATTTTCAGTTCAGTTCAGTTCAGTCACTCAGTCGTGTCTGACTCTTTGGGACCCCATGAATCGCAGCACACCAGGCCTCCCTGTCCATCACCAACTCCCAGAGTTCACTCAAACTCATGTTCATCGAGTCAGTCATGCCATCCAGCCATCTCATCCTCTGTCATCCCCTTCTCCTTCTGCCCCCAATCCCTCCCAGCATCAGAGTCTTTTCCAATGAGTCAACTCTTCGCATGAGGTGGCCAAAGTACTGGAGTTTCAGCTTTAGCATCATTCCTTCCAAAGAAATCCCAGGGCTGATCTCCTTCAGAATGGACTGGTTGGATCTCCTTGCAGTCCAAGGGACTCTCAAGATTCTTCTCCAACACCACAGTTCAAAAGCATCAACTCTTCGGCACTCAGCCTTCTTCACAGTCCAACTCTCACATCCATACATGACTACTGGAAAAACCATAGCCTTGACTAGACGGACCTTAGTCAGCAAAGTAATGTCTCTGCTTTTGAATATGCTATCTAGGTTGGTCATAACTTTTCTTCCAAGGAGTAAGCGTCTTTTAATTTCATGGCTGCAGTCACTATCTGCAGTGAATACTCAGTTTAAAGAGTAAGATAAAGGGCCTGTAATAAAGCTCAGAAATGCTTCTGTCTAAAAGACAAATATGGTAATTGCACTTTACACACAGCCTGCAATCAGGAACTATATGACCAGCTAAGGATATAGAAATTTAAATCAGAAGTGCAGAGAGTTGCATCCTGGTGTACCCGAAACATGTTCCATACTACCTTGGCTTTAAAATTCTCTAATTTTTCTATTTTATTAGAAGTTATTCACTTTGGGAGCAATAAAGAAACTCCAACTTGAACTGCCATGTATCTTTTAGTTGGAATTTTCCCAAAGCACAAAAGTTAAAATGTAAAAGTTGCTGTGTTTCATTAGTTTTATTCTTTTGAATGTTGCTACGGTGAAAGCTCTGTGTGAAATTATTAGAAGACAAGTTTTCAAGTGATTGTAAAAGAAGATGCATATATGGGGACTCACTCAAAGGGCATTATTTAAAAAAGAAAATTTTCAGCCACCTATATCTCAGGGTATCTGTTCCCATTCAAGGATAGAGAAGCCACCATCTGTATGATTATTTTTACATCTGAACTTTTTTTTATACACCGGAGAGACTCAAAACTTTCAGGGTCATTTGCCCAGCATGTAGTGGAATGTCCTGTGCAATAGATTCCAATTAATATGACCATGTTCAATAGCCCTGTACCACCAATGATGTTTAACTGCTTTCCACTTGGCTTTATATGGCACTTCTTTGTTGCAGCTGCAACCAGGTCTATCGCCCCTTTGATAGAATTTCAGTTACCCCAGGGAGAAGCTTTCAACTTTATTAAGCATTGAAGTCTGCACATTTATTCTTCTATGGAAGAACAGATCAAAAGCACACTTTCTGAGGAAGTAATCTGAAAAATTAGGATAGCACTTGTGGACTTTGGCAATAATATTTTCCTGTAATTGAAACCTAAGAACCTGTGTCAAATGACTAGACTATTATGAACTTCTTAGCATTTAACAAACCTATCTTGATCTCTCTCTTCTTTTAAGTAAATAGGGTTCTTTAATTCAACTTAACTAATTCTTTAGCATGCTGTGTCCCTTTGTTGTGATTAGGAAGCCTAAATCTAGGTTTAGAGATAGGGAACTGACAATCAAGGAAGAAAACAATTAGATGATTAAGTTATGAAATAGAAAAAAAGCCTGTGGTTTTCAGTCCTTCTCTAGCATTAACTCATTGTAAAAAATTGAAAAAGACACTTAGATTTTCTGGGCCGCAGTTTCCTCATCTTTGAAAAGTGAGGATTAGCTGAAGTATCTGTAAGACTTCTGCTGAATCTGAAATTCTAAATGTTGAGTCTAAATGTTGTGCAGGATGTGACCAGACAGAGACAATTCCTTATGTTTGTACACAGCCATTTTTATTTTGCATCCTCTGTGTGTTTCGATTTCAGGTTTGGCTTGGCAATGGAATAATGCAGTACATTTTTCTTGCAAGTTGAAATGATATGTACCTGGAACACGGGTAAAGCCAGAGTAATACTGTCTTTACAGAGGAGATTAGACTGAGTCGCATTTCTCCCATCAATCCCAAGAAGCTAGAACTTTGGAAAGATATCACATAGACACCTCTGAGAAAATTGTCTCATATACATACACATACAGGAGGGACAGCAGCTAGAAAGCCGGCCTGGTGGTGTGAAGCTGCAGCAGGCACACAGTGCTGAGCGGGAGAGGGAGCTGGACCCCAGGCCCTGGTTGAGGCAGGCAGGTGAGCAGGACTGCCCAGTGATCTGCTTCTGAGCATGCGAAACCTTGTGCCTCCTGGGGGACGGTCTGAAGTCCATGCTATGGAAGAGGAGAAGCTAATGGCAGAGAAAGATAGCTTGGATCCATCTTTTATGCACTCATCTTGCATTTTGGCAAAAAAATGGGAGACTAGATGGGAGAGTAGAAGAAACTTCAGCTCATCTCCTCCCAAGAGAACACTAAAACCAAAACTAACTGCTGAATAGCTATTGATAAAAAGGACTGCTGCTGCTGTTGCTGCTAAACCGCTTCAGTCGTGTCCGACTCTGTGCGACCCCATAGATGGCAGCTCACCAGGCTCCCCGTCCCTGGGATTCTCCAGGCAAGAACACTGGAGTGGGCTTCCATTTTCTTCTCCAGTGCATAAAAATGAAAAGTGAAAGTGAAGTTGCTCAGTTGTGTCCGACTCTTTGTGACGCCATGGACTGTAGCCTACCAGGCTCCTCCATCCATGGGATTTTCCAGGCAAGAGTACTGGAGTGAGTTGCCATTGCATTCTCCTGATAAAAAAGACTGGAACTTACCAAAAAGGATATTCTATATCCAAAGACATAAAGTCCAAAGAAACAGTGAAGTGAAGTGAAGTGAAGTCGCTCAGTCGTGTCCGACTCTTTGCGACCCCATGGACTGTAGCCTACAACACTCCTCCCTCCATGGGATTCTCCAGGCAAGAGTACTGCAGTGGGTTGCCATTCCCTTCTCCAGGGGATCTTCCCAACCCAGGGATCAAACCCAGGTCTCCTGCATTGCCGGCAGACGCTTTAACCTCTGAGCCACCAGGGAAGCCCAAAGAAACGGTAGAAGGTATAATTGAACCATTTTGCTTTACACCTGAAACTATCACAAGGTTGTTAATCAGCTATACTCCAAAATAAAAGAAAAAGTTAAAGAAAGAGAGATGATAGAAGGGGCACACTCATGATATAATTGAATATCATACCTGTGGGGTGGGAAACCCACAAACTGGAAAATAATTCTGTTGCAGAAGTTCTTCTGCAGAAGTGTGATTTCTGAGCCCCAAATCAGTCTCCCCAGCCTGGGGGTCTTGCATCGGTAGGAGGAGCCCCCAGAGCATTTGGCTTTGAAGGCCAGCATGACCTAATTGCAGGAGCTCCACAGAATCAGGTGAAACAGAGACTCCACTCTTGGAGTGCACAGACATGGTCTCCTGCACACCTGAACCCAGGGCAAAGGCAGTGACTTCATAGTCATGGAGCCAGATCTATCTACTGGTTTTGGAGGGTGTTCTGGGAAGGTTTTCTCTGGGGTCATAAAAGCTGGTGGTAGAAATACTGGGGAGTGTTCATCTACTTGAACTCTGGTTGGAGGCAGACATCTTGTTTGGATAATTAGCACCAAGACCTGGCCCCACCCAGCACACCTGTAGGCTCCAGTGCTTGGATAGAAGTGAAAGTGTTAAGTCAGTCTGGTCCAACTCTCTGCGACCCCATAGACTGTAGCCTGCCAGCCTCCTCTGTCCATGGAATTCTCCAGGCAAGAACACTGGAATAGGTAGCCATTCCCTTCTCTAGGGGATCTTCTCAATCCAGGGATCAAACCCAGGTGTCCTGCATTGCAGGCAGATTCTTTGCCATCTAAGCTACCAGGAAAGTCCAGTGCTTTAGGCCAAAAAACCTATGGGGTGTGAACACAGCCCCACCCATCAGCAGACAGGCTGAAAAAGACTTCCTAAGCCCACAGCCACCTCAAGACATGCCCCCTGATGCAGCCCTGGCTGCAAGAGGGCCAAGACCCCAGTTCCACCCACCCAGGAGGCCTGCCAGCCCCTCCCACCAAAAAGTCTGCACAAGCCTCTAGACTAGTCTCACCCTTGGGGCAGACACCAGAAGCATGAAAACTATGATCCAGCACCCTGGAGAATGCAGTTCATAACCTACCCTGGGACCAACTGGTCCCTGGCCCTTGTGTGATGAGATGGGAAGTACTTCTAGGACACTTAGGATGTCCCCTACAGAGGGCCACTGCTCCAAGGTTGAGAAAACTAACCTTCCACATACGTAAAGATACAAATAGAAATTTAAACAAAATGAGGTGGCAGAAGAATATGTTCCACATAAAGGAACAAGGTAAAACCCCAGAAAAACAACTGTGTGATGTGGAGATAAACAACCTACCCAAGAAAGAATTCAGTGTAATGATTGTAAAAATGATCCAAGAACTTGGGAAAAGAATGGATGCACGGAACAAGAAGTTTTTAACAATGAATTGTTGCTCAGTCACATCTGACTCTTTGCGACCCCATGGACTGTAGTCCATCAGGCTCCTCTTTCCATGGAATTCTCCAAGAATACTGGTTGGGGTAGCCATTCCCTTCTATAGGGGATCTTGTTGACCCATGGATGCAGGCGGATTCTTACCATCTGAGCCACCAGGGAAGCCCCTAACAAAAAGTTAGAAAATATAAAGTACACACACATAACAGAACAGGACACACATACAACATGATAGCAAGGACCAGTCAATCCTAAAGGAAATCAACCCTAAATATTCATTGGAAGGACTGATGCTGAAGCTGAAGCTCCAATACTGTGACTACCTGATGTGAAGAGCTGAGTCATTGGAAAAGACCCTGATGCTGGGAAAGATTGAAGGCAGGAGGAGAAGGGGGCAACAGAGGATAAGATGGCTGGATGGTATCAGTAACTCAATGGACTTTAGTTTGAGCAAACCACGGGAGGCAGTGAAGGACAGGGAAGCCCAGCATGCTGCAGACCGTGGGGTCGCAGAGAGCTGGACACGAATTAGCTACTGAACACCACCACCACATATACACACACACACAATTTAGATTTCTCCACAACTGATGGGACAAATTATTGCCTTCTGTGTTAGTCTGAATCTGAGGGCTAACCTTGTTATTAGTTCTTTCAAAGGTTTAGATAAAAATCTGTGTTCCAGTTTGTGGAATTTAGATCCTTGAAAGGGATTTCCTTGAATCAAAATGTATACTACATACTGCCTGTAGGCTGAATATAATTTCTAACAGTATTTTGTCAATGGATGCTCAAAACACAAGTACTAAATGCAGAAGTCCTCAAAATGTTTTAGCACTAAAATGTTGGAAATTATTTTATAGGCCAATTCTGTGGTGGGAGGGGGGTTCAGGATTGGGAACTCATGTACACCTGTGATGGATTCATGTCAATGTATGGAAAAATCAATACAGTATTGTAAAGTAAAAAAAAAAATCTTTTTTCAATTCTGATGATTAGGGATCAAGTGGGACCATGTCCCTCTTCAGAATATTAATAAATACCAGCAAGGATCTAACTGCCACTAAGACATGGATGATATTATTGGAAACTTTTACTTCTGAATTATGAATTTAGGAGCTACGTTTCTAATCTCAGATCTTCAGCATTTTATTTCTGATATTGAACAGTTTACTTGTCCTATCTGTCCTTGTATTATCTTTTATACTATACCAAACCCCTACAAACAATAGCTTCTTGAAGGTTAATAACAATGTGGAATGTGAAACCATATGAAATAACGTTGTTTACTTGATTGGGTTAGAAATGTACTGATCTACCTCAAACTTTGAATGGTTCTTTTTACTAATGCATGATTTTGTAATATTATTCATTGGTCATTGGAAAAATATTTGTTCCCTGATTTATTCAGATACTCTGAATTTTAACCCATTCATTATGTATTACCTCCCAAATTTTCTGTTAATATCATCATGAATCTCATTAGATAAGACTTTAAATGTTGAGAAGTTGTAAAGTTCACCATGGTAGACTCAAGTTTTCCAAAATTTTAGTTTTCTCTCAAATTTTATCAGGGGTAAAAAAAAAAAAAAAAACCATATGTTGTTTCCCTTGAAGTGACAGGCTTATTTGTTAATTAAATTGAAAAGTGTAACAAATACCCAATCTGATATCCATCATTTGTCTGTCAGTCTTTTTTTTCATGTAAAAATGGTGTTTTATGAAAATGTAAATTGGTTCCATTTTTTATTGAATTGTGCAAATTGCTTTTCCTAGAGACAATATCATATTTCAAAATATAGCAGAAGGGTTTCAGGCATACTTCTCATTTCATTATACAGAACATTAATAAGATGTATACACTTAATAAAGTAATCATTTTATTGCTTTATAAAGGACATTCTTTTCAGATTTCAAACATTTTTGTTTGCTCTTTTGACTGTGCCATACAGCTTGCAGGATCTTAGTTCCGCAACCAGGGATTGAACACAGACCCTTGGCAGTGAAAGTGCAGAGTTTGAACCACTGGAAATTTCCTGTAAAAGACATTCTTAAGTGAACCTAGCATTTTACTGATATTTTTATTTTGAGTGCATAATGGTGAAGAATGTAAATACCAGTGTAGTATGGTGTCACTGTTTTGATTCTTCCTAAGGGACCAAAAGTTTTACCCACCATTGCTTTTGTACCACTAGCAAATATTAACATAATGAAGAAAAAAAATAGCATCTTAGTTTTTTTATCAAACTTTAAATTTTTATTTTGTATTGGGGTGTTTTATTATGAAAGTATCTTTGGCTTTGCACACTTCCTGTGTCTTGGAGACCCCAGGAGCATGCAGATTGCATTTCTCCATCCAGAAAACCACTGGACTAGAGTTCAATATTAATATGTGATAGATTCTGAGCCTGCTGTGGTCCTGTAGTTGAAAACTTCAATGTATCTATTATTTTCTTTTCTTTTATAGTGGATATGGGGGAGAGAAGTATTAATAGTATATTTACTTTCCATAGGCTTCCTCAGATAATGCAGTTCGTGTCAAACACAGCATTAATTTCTTCTAATTTTTTTCCAGGTTAGAGCTAACTGGTTAATAATTGAATTTTATCTTTAGGCCAACACTTAAATGTAGATGAGAAAGTAATCATCTTCCATTTTCTAGAATTGTTATTAAGGTTTTAAAAATTCAAGCCAAAAAATGCTCTGTTGGACAAGTTTCTTTCATCGAAGTGAAAAACATAAGCTAATATTACTCTGATGATTACAAACAGATTATTTGAAAGGAAGATCTTTGACTAATTTTTCACCATGTACAATGTACCTGGTGCGTGGAAATTCCTCAAGAACTGCATATGTACAGATGAAAATGGAGTTCATACTTAATCCATAGGACAAATAAATTCCTGAAAATGTGAAGATTCTCCCTTAGAACCCAAGAACATAAATGCTAACAATTTATTCACTGAAACTGAAAACAAGATTTGAAAATTTAAAGAAGATCATCTTTGCGCAGCAGGAAAAGCTAATCATTTTTATTTGACAGGTTTTAAGCTTCATTCTTCTTGAAAATTCTTCCTAGTCTAGAAAACACTAAAATATATAAAAAATCATAGTGCAGGTTGCATTTCAAATGTGTCTTTAAATTTTCATATCCAACAGATTTGAAAATTGAATCATATTTTGAATGTATTAGGAAAAATCCCCATATAAAAGAATCATAAGATGAATCATTTCAGTAAGGAATTCTATTGTTAACCACAGAAAAATCCTTTCTAAATTATATTTTGAGTGTCTGGATTTATGTATTTCATGTATTTGAAGGAAAGATATGTTACAGCAGAAGCTATCATAAGGAAAGAAAAAGTGAGGTTGCTCAGTCCTGCAGCCCACCAGGCTCCTCCATCCATGGGACTTTCCAGGCAAGAGTACTGGAGTAGGTTGCCATTTCTTTCTCCAGGGGATCTTCCAGAGCCAGGGATCAAACCCGAGTCTCCCACATTGCAGGCTGACGCTTTACCATCTGAGCCATCAGGGAAGCTATTATATGTAAATGTATAATGGTAGAAGTTATTATTTCCTTATTATTTATCAAGTTAGAATCACACTGGAATTACACGATACTGTTGAGAAGTATCTTGGCTCTTTGACTCAACTACTTCTTGATTACCTCTTTGGCTCTTTTCTCAGAGTCCCTTTTTGGCTTATACTCTACCAGATATCAGAACTCTTCAGGTCACAGCGCTGGGATATTCTATTCTTACACAAAGTCAGACTTCGAGGATATGAATCCTTGTTACAGTGCTTAAACTCACTTACACCTATGTGCCTCAGTTTTCCAATATATGAAAATGAGATAATAGTAATATCTACTTCTTGGGGTTATAATGAGGATTATGTGAATATATATAAAGAATTTAAAATAGTGCCTGGTATATAATAGGCACTCAGTAAAGTCCTGAAAGATGATGCTGTGAAAGTGCTGCACTCAATATGCCAGCAAATTTGGAAAACTCAGCAATGGCCACAGGACTGGAAAAGGTCAGTTTTCATTCCAATCCCAAAGAAAAGCAATGCCAAAGAATGCTCAAACTACTGCACAATTGTACTCATCTCACACGCTAGTAAAGTAATGCTCAAAATTCTCCAAGCCAGGCTTCAGCAGTATGTGAACCGTGAACTTCCAGATGCTCAAGCTGGTTTTAGAAAAGGCAGAGGAACCAGAGATCAAATTGCCAACATCCACTGGATCATTGAAAAAGCAAGAGAGTTCCAGAAAAACATCTATTTCTGCTTTATTGACTATGCCAAACCCTTTGAGTGTGTGGATCACAATAAACTGTGGAAATTTCTGAAAGAGATGGGAATACCAGACCACCTGACCTGCCTCTTGAGAAACCTATATGCAGGTCAGGAAGCAACACTTAGAACTGGACATGGAACAACACACTGGTTCTAAATAGGAAAAGGAGTACGTCAAGGCTGTATATTGTTACCCTGCTTATTCAACTTATGTGCAGAGTACATCATGAGAAACACTGGGCTGGAAGAAGCACAAGCTGGAATCAAGATTGCCGGGAGAAATATCAATCACCTCAGATATGCAGATGACACCACCCTTATGGCAGAAAGCGAAGAGGAACTAAAAAGCCTCTTGATGAAAGTGAAAGAGGAGAATGAAAAAGTTGGCTTAAAGTTCAACATTCAGAAAATGGAGATCATGGCATCTGGTCCCATCAGTTCATGGGAAATAGATGGGGAAACAGTGGAAAGAGTGTCAGACTTTATTTTGAGGGGCTCCAAAATCACTGCAGATGGTGATTGCAGCCATGAAATTAAAAGACGCTTACTCCTTGGAAGGAAAGTTATGACCAACCTAAATAACATATTAAAAAGTAGAGATATTACTTTGCCAACAAAGGTCCATCTAGTCAAGGCTATGTTTTTTCCAGTGATCATGTATGGATGTGAGAGCTGGACTGTGAAGAAAGCTGAGCACCGAAGAATTGATGCTTTTGAACTGTGGTGTTGGAGAAGACTCTTGAGAGTCTCTTGGACTGCAAGGAGATCCAACCAGTTCATCCTAAAGGAGATCAGTCCTGGGTGTTCTTTGGAAGGACTGATGCTAAAGCTGAAACTCCAATACTTTGGCCACCTGATGCAGAGTTGACTCATTGGAAAAGACCCTGATGCTGGGAGGGATTGGGGGCAGGAGGAGAAGGGGACGACAGATAAGATGGCTGGATGGCATGACCGACTGGATGGACATGAGTTTGAGTGAACTCTGGGAGTTGATGATGGACAGGGAGGCCTGGTGTGCTCGCAAAGAGTCGGACAGGACTGGGCGACTGAAGTGAACCAAACCAAACTGAAGCTTTAATTTGCTTTTATTCTGCAATACATTCTCTCCCTAAGTAACTGTATCAATTCCCATAAATGCGTGCTCAGTCACTCAGTCGCCTCAGGCTCTTTGAAACCCCATAGACTGTAACCCACCGGGCTCCTCTGTCCAAGGAATTTTTCAGGCAAGAATACTGGAGTGGGGTGCTATTTCCTGTTCCAGGGAATTGTCCCAAACTCACGTCTCATGCATTGGCAGGCAGATTTTATATCACTGAGCTACCTGGGAAGCCCATTCCCACCCTTTTGCCAATAAATCCTAAATGGTGGTGGTCACTAAGTCATATCTGACTCATGACCCCATGGACTGTAGCCCACCAGGCTTCTCTGTTCATGGGATTTCCCAGGAGTGGGTTGCCATTTCCTTCTCCAGGGCATCTTTATGACCCAGGGATGGAACTCAGCTCTCAAATACACATCTTCTGCATTGCAGGCAGATTCTTTATCTCTGAGCCACCAGGGAAGCTGATAAATCCTGCATATACACCTCTAGTTCAGATGTTTCTTCAGAGAATCAAACCTTATACCTGTCTATTTATTATCTTCTTTTGCATTTCTCTCAGACACATTTTTAGGTCTTTAATCCATTTTAATCCACTGGCAAAGAGTCGGACATGACTGAGTGACTTCACTTTCACTTTCAATCCATTTTGAGTTTATCTTTGTGTATGGTGTTAGAAAGTGTTCTAATTTTATTCTTTTACATAGCTGTCCAGTTTTCCCAGCACCACTTATAGTCTTGCCTCCTTTGTCAAAGATAAGGTGCCCATAGGTGTGTGGGTTTATCTCTGGTTTTCTATCTTGTTCCAATGGTCGATATTTCTGTTTTTGTGCCAGTACTATACTGTCTTGATGACTATAGCTTTGTAATATAGGCTTGCAGTATAGTCTTAAGTCAGGAAAATTGATTCCTCTAGCTCCATTCTTCTTTCTTAAGGTTGCTTTGACTATTCAGGTCTTTTGTGTTTCCATATGAATTATGAGATTTTTTTTGTTCTAGTTCCGTGAAAAATGTCATTGGTAATTTGATTCAGACTGCATTGAATCCTGTAGCTTGCTTTGGGTAGTATAGTCATTTTCACAATGTTGATTCTTCCAGTCTAAGAACATGGTATATTTCTCCATCTGTTTATGTCGTCTTTGATTTCTTTCATCAGTGTCTTAGAGTTTTCTGTACACAGCTCTTTTGTCGTCTTGAAAGCATTAGTCATTCAGTCGTGTCTAACTTTGTGAGACCCCATGGACTGTAGCCTGTCAGGATACTCTGTCCATGGGATTTTCCAGGCAAGAATACGGAATTGGATTGCCATTTCTTTCTCCAGGGGATCTTCCCAACCCAGGGGTCGAAACTGGGTCTCCTACATTGCAAGCAGAGTCTTTATCATCTGAGCCACCAGGGAAGACCAGTTTTGTCTCCTTCAGTTCAGTTCAGTTCAGTTCAGTCACTCAGTCATGTCCGACTCTTTGTGACCCCATGAATCACAGCACACCAGGCCTCCCTGTCCAACACCAACTCCCGGAGTTCCTCAGATTCACATCCATCGAGTCAGTGATGCCATCCAGCATCTCATCCTCTGTTGTCCCCTTCTCCTCCTGCCCCCAATCCCTCCCAGCATCAGAGTCTTTTCCAATGAGTCAACTCTTCTCATCAGGTGGCCAAAGTACTGGAGTTTCAGCTTTAGCATCATTCCTTCCAAAGAATCCCAGGACTGATCTCCTTCAGAATGGACTGGTTGGATCTCCTTGCAGTCTAAGGGACTCTCAAGAGTCTTCTCCAACACCACATTTCAAAAGCATCAATTCTTTGGCGCTCAGCCTTCTTCACAGTCCTACTCTCACATCCATACATGACTACTGGAAAAACCATAGCCTTGACTAGACGGACCTTAGTTGGCAAATTTATTCTTACGTATCTTATGCTTTTTGTTGCAGTCGTGCATGGGATTGATTCCTTAATTTTTCTTTCTGGATTTTCATTGTTAGTGTATAGAAATACAAAGGATTCCTATACACTATCCTGCAACTTTACTAAGTTCACTGATTAGCTCTAGTAATTTTCTGATAGTATCTTTAGAGTTTTCTATGTATAGTATCATGTCATCTGTAAACAGCAAGAGTTTTACTTCTTATTTTCCAGTTGGGATTCCTTTTATTTCTTTCTTCCCTGATTGCCATGGCTAGGACTTTCAAAATTATGTTAAGTGATAGTGGCAAGTGTGGGTATCCTTGTCCTGTTCCTGATCTTCAAGAGAATACTTTCAGTTTTACATCATTGAGAATAATTTTTGCTGTAGGTTTATCATATATGGGGGCTTCCCTGTGGCTCAGCTGGTAAAGAATCTGCCTGCAATGCGGGAGACCTAGATTCAATTGCTGGGTTGGGAAGATCCCCTGGAGAAGAGCAAAGCTACCCATTCCAGTATTCTGGCCTGGAGAATTCCATGGACTCTATAGTCCATGGGGTCGCAAAGAGTCAAACACAACTGAGGAACTTTCACTTTCACCCTTATATATGGCCTTTATTATGTTGAGGTAGGTTGTTTTTATGCCCTTTTCTGAAGAGTTTTTATCATAAATGGGTGCTGAATTTTGTGGAAAGCTTTTTCTGCATCTATCATCATAAGATTTTTATCTTTTACTTTGTTAATATGGTGAAAATTACCATCGTATTTTAAGCACACATATTTTTGTATGCATCTCTAAAAAATTAAACTTTTAAAAAATATCAAAATATCAGTGACTCATAATTATTTTTCTTTTTTTATGTTGATTTACATCAGAATCCAAATAAAGTCCACATATAGCAATTGCTTATATGCCTCTTAGAAAGTGAAAGTGAAAGTGAAGTCGTGCCCGACTCTTTGCGAACCCATGGACTGTAGCCTACCAGGCTCCTCTGTCCGTGCCATTTTCCAGGCAATAGTACTGGAGTAGGTTGCCATTTCCTTCTCCAGGGGGGATCTTCCTGATCCAGGGATCAAACCTGGGTCTCCTGCATTGCAGACAGACGCTTTATCCTCTGAGCCATCTTTTAATTCTATTCCTTCTTCTCCTTCTCTTTCCCTAGAAATATATTTGTTGAAGAAACAGTCATTGGCCTTATAGTTACACTTTGTGCCCTGTACTTCTTATAAAGTTTAATAGTTAGGTCTTAAGACTTGGCTTGCTTATGTTCAGGATTGCTTTTTTATAAGGCTACTTCATGGGGAGTATTGGTACTTCCACCAGGAAGCACATAAGTCTGATTATCTCCCCTTTTTGTGATATGATAGCTGATCATTGTTTAGAATAGGTCCATTATGCCATTAGTAGTTACAAAGCATTAATATTATATCATTGTTTCTTCACTTATTGGCTGAAATGCTTCTATGAAGAGAAACTTTTGGTAACCCAGCAGTACATTTCATATGGGAAAGACAAAATATTCTTTCTTTTTTATTTATCAGCTTTCACCACTAATTCTGTGTCATAGTCCATGGATGATGAATGAACTTTTAAAATGTTTTTATACGTTTTAATCCACTGCATCTTTACTGATGCTCAAATGTTACTATTTTTTGACTTGTAGAAGTATCATCAGTTTGGTTCTCGAATCCTTTTGACAAACCTCAGTAGTCTTTGGTAACCTCATTGTTTTCTGGTATGATAAGATGTTTTGGGATCACCTGAGATTTCTCTTGCTCCAGAATTCAAATTATCCATTTATCCAAGGAGCCCAGTATTGGGAAATGATACTTAGAGGCCACAATCTGGATTTTAGGAACATTTATTACTACTGCATTGGTCATTGTTTCTAAGCTTGCTCAGACTTGGGAATATGTAAATATTGTTTAAAAGAAAAGACAAAAAAGAAAAACAAAAAAAGAAAAAAAAAAACAAGAAAAGACAAGTTCAAATATAAATTTAAGATTACAATGTTTATACTTCTTTGATTTTATATTCATTCCATTTTCTACTATTGTGAAAATTTTGTTTCTTAATGGCATAAACTTAATTACTTTTGTCTATCCTAAATTGTAAAAAGTAGTTTCAGAATAGCATAATCAGTGTTATAATTAATAATATAATTATTGAGAATGTTCAAGATATTTTTTTACATTTCATTTATTTATAATTTTAAATAAATAATAAGTTCTATGTGCTATCAGAAAGGGCATAAAATAATTGTAGACTGTAGTTATACTACCTTCCAGAAAGGTGAAAACAATTTTATCTAATGATTCATGTTTAATATGTTCAAATTCAATACAGTCCCTTTAACAGAGAAAGTACAGTTTCTGAAATGAAATCTAATTTTTTCTGAGGAAAGGAAAGTAGCCCCAATTCTTCAGAACTTTTCTTTCATCACAGGTGAATCATCCAATAATGAAAGCCTGTGTCCTTGGTGCTTATGGCACTTTATTCATTGGATGAATTGGCCTCAAGAAGTGTAAGATCATTGTTGGTCTTAAGTAACAGAGAACTTGATTTCCAGGTGTTGAATTGAATTTGGAATAACACTTATATAGGTTTCTTGACCTCAGTATTTGCTTAGTTCTCTTTCAAAACCCTGGCTTGTTCCATCCCATTTTTACAAAGTGCAGCTTTGCAGCCCTTGCTTCCCATCCTGTCTAGTGTTTCAGAGCAAGGTCAGAATGCCCTGCATTAATGTTGGAAAGGCAGACCTTAGGACCTTCAATGGAATGCTGCCAATCTCCAGAATGTTTTGCTATTTTCTCTTTGGATAAAAAAAAAAAAAAAAGCCATATTTAAGCCTCAGACTAAAGATGTAAGCTGTTGGGCCCTTATTTAAAAGACTAAAATACCTTGGATTTTCAATCCATCTGTCCTCCTTCAAAAAGTCTTCCTACAATATGCAATTTATTAAAGAAAGAAATATTTTTCTTTAATAAATATTCCATTGCTACTAAAAGATGTGATCTAAAGCATTTCCACAGAGCAGTCATTGTAGGATATTGACTAGGAGCGTGAATGTTAAGAGTATGAAAGACAGGATTCAAATCCCAGCCCTGCTGCACTTACTTACTCTGTGACTATGGACAAGTAAAATAACCTTTAGCCTCATTTTTACCCTCTGTAAAATGGAGGCAATAATAATACCTATCAGTTCAGTTCAGTTGTTCAGTCGTGGCCAACTCTTTGCGACCCCATGGGCTTCATGCCAAGCTTCCCTGTCCATCACCAACTCTTGGAGCTTACTCAAACTCATGTCCACTGAGTTGGTGACACCATCCAACCATCTCATCCTCTGCCATCCCTTTCTCCTCCTGCCTTCAATCTATCCCAGCATCAGAGTCTTTTCAAATGAGTCAGCTCTTCGAATCAGGTGGCCAAAGTATTGGAGTTTCAGTTTCAACATCAGTCCTTCCAATGAATATTCAGGACTGATTTCCTTCAGGATGGACTGGTTGGATCTCCTTGCTGTCCAAGGGACTCTCAAGAGTTCTCCAACACTACAGTTCAAAAGCATCTATACTTTGGCACTCAGCTTTCTTTATAGTCCAACTCTCACATCTTTATATAACTGGATGGATGGAAAAACCATAGCTTTGACTAGATGGACTTTTGTTGTAAAAGTCATGTCTCTGCTTTTTAATATGCTATCTATGTTGATCATAGTTTTTCCTCCAAGGAGCAAGTGTCTTTTAATTTCATGGCTGCAGTCACCATCTATAGATTATTCAAGCAATAAATGTTAAATGATTCATCAGAGTTTCTGACACTGTATGCAAGAACATAAGAAATGTTGGTAGAGCAGAAAAATAATTGGTTGAACGGGTTAGAGAAAATTAACAAAAATCTAAAACTAAAAAACACCATCAAGCAACTGGATTTAATTAACATTCATGGTGAATTCCACCCAACAACAGCAGAGTATACATTTTCCTTAAGTGCACCAAGAACATTGACTAAGATAGACAATATCCTGAGTTATAATTGAAATCATACAAGGTGTATTCTTTGAATACAATGGAATTAAAATAAACCTGGTAATCTTGAGTTTTAACTAGTATTGATAGAGTTTAGTAGATAAGAGCTTGGATCCTGGTTTCAAATAGAAGCAGATTTGAATTCTAGCTCTATCTCTTACATATTTTGGAACCTTAGACAATTGATTTTTACCTTATTGCTTTATTTTCTAATTTATAGACTGGGCTTAATAAGTATATCTACCTTATCATACTGTCCAGATTAAAGTGATAATGCATTTTTATAAAGTGCGTAAGACACTTTCATCACCTGTATGCCTTCAATACGCCTTAGTTATTATGTAGAGGAAGGAGCAAATGCTAGAGGCAAGATTATTGATAACAAAAGGTGGCAGCAGCTGTTTGATTTTAAAATAACAAAAAGTGTAATGGAATTCCTTGCCGTTGATCCAGCATAACTTATTTTAACATTGTACTTCACTGTCACCCATATGTCACTGTGGAAACATCTTTATTGTGGGTGATACTGGGATTGAGTCACATAGCCTAGCACTGGTGGATTGTATTTTCTTGGATTGATTCACATGTCCCTCCTCTTGATTACCTCCCTCTTGACTAGTTAATTTTGTTGTTGAAAATGGGAATCAGGATTGGGAGAGGTGGTTCATTCATTTAATAAATTATTATTCATCACCTACTTTGTAATGAGCACTATGTTAAATAGTAGGCAAGAATCACCAGAAGTTATGGTCTAAAGGGAAAGCAAATGTAACAAATTACAATTAAATAAGCAATTATGGTAAAAGGCATTGAGTGCTTTGGCTATTGAAATGTAGTTTGTTTTTTTTTTAAGATTCAGTCTTTATTTTTTTTTCTAATTGAAGTATAGTTAATGCGTACTGTGTAGAAATATAGTTTAATAGACAAAGAACAATTTGAGTTCAGCTTCCCTTTGCATTGCTTTTTTCATTATCCACCCTGGTAAGTGTTAAAGGTAGAAAGTAGTATATCAAAACAGTTGTCTGGGCTGGCGGAGAACTGGCAGGGTAGGAAAGGGAAACACCCTTCAGATGTGTCCTAGTACATTCATAATGGTGTCATAGACCCAAAGAAGATTAGAACACACTGTTATAAATTCACCACCCAGATCATCTTTCAAATTCAGAGATGCCAAAAGATTTCAGGATTCCAAAATAGGATCTCCTAGGTTTCTCCAAGAGAGTATGATTACCAGCATTGCCAATATGATTTTATGAGTATTTGTTAAAAGCTGACCTGAGGAAAAGACTCTGCTTGTGAAAAGTAAAAACAAAAGAAATTAAAAAATATATATATATATAATACATATATTTAAGAAAAAGCTTTCATATAGATAAAGACTTGGTGGCTCAGACAGTAAAGAATCCACATGCAATGTGAGAGACCTGGGTTTGATCCCTAGGTTGAGAAGATCCCCTGGAGGAAGGCATGGCAACCCACTCCAGTATTCTCACCTGAAGAATCCTCATGAACATAGGAGCCTGGTGGGCTACAGTTCATGGGGTTGCAAAGAGTTGGACATTACTAAGCACACACATAGCTAAAGACTCCAATGTCTCACTGCATTGCACTGTCGTTTCCAATAATGTACAGGGGACAGGTGTCTAATGAAGTCACAACAGACAGAGATAGAATTCAACAGATGAAATATGGGTTAAATCAGATCTCATATTCAGCATGTTTAACATTGGTTTCTTAGATTAGGTAAGGCATAAGAAGCTAGAATGGAAAAGGTATTCCAATGACTGAAATAACTGGTTTTTGGCTACACTAGGAAGAAGAGTAACTCTAGTTTGCATCCTTTGACAAAAGATTGCAAAAAGACCAGGGAGTTAAAATTAGCATTAACATTATTATTAGCTATTTTGTTAGGCTTAGCATCCTGCTGTAGAATTCTACAATCAAAAGCATTAAGGAGCTTGAATCAGTTCACAAAAGCTTTCTACTAGCAGGACAAATTTATGATAGAGCTCCAAAGGGGACTTCCCTGGTGGTCCAGTGGTTAAGAATCCATTTGCCAATGCAAGAGACGTGGGTTTGGTCCCCGATCCAGGAAGATTCCACACCACAGGGCAACTAGGCCTGTGCACCACAACTACTGAAGCCTGTGCAGCCAAGAGGCTGTACTCTGCAACGAGAGAAGCCACTGCAATGAGAAACCCGTGCACAGCAACTAGACAGTAGTCCCTGCTCAATGCAACTAGAGAAAGTCCACATACAACAACAAAGACCCAGTGCAGTCAAAAATATAATAGTAATAATAACAATGTCCAAACCTATTAATGAGATATCACAATTTTCCTGGGTTGGCAATGACTCATGGATTGCACATGATTGAATAACAAAGAGCATACTGCTCATAACATTGTGATCTATAAAGTTATTGATATTTTGTAAATTCATAAAAATTAAAAATTTCCAATAGGAGAATGTAAGGACATAATATCTGACCTTATTAAAATTCCCCTGGAATCAGTATAGAACTTTGTAAAGTATGCACAGCTACATTCATTCACTTGTAAGAACACTAGTAAGAGAAGTTATCATTTCTTCTGTTTTGTAAATAATCAATCAGAAGCTCAGAGAGGGTTAGTGATTTACTAAATCTTATACTATTGGCAGAATGGGAATGTCCCTTTTTTGGATTGTTCAGGTTCTTTGAGATAAGAGATAATTTGCATATGCACATAATGTCCATGAAAATACTGTTTGAATGCAAATTTTTACTAAAACTTTCAGAGATACTACTGTTACATAAATACTAAGTACATTTATGTTGAGTGTAGGTCATACCTTGAGATCTTATTCTCAACTTGGTGAATTTAAATGTGATTTAATTATTAATTGTCATCAATAAATGGCATTTTCAGTTCAGTTCAGTCGCTCAGTCGTGTCCAACTATTTGCGACCCCATGAATCGCAGCACGCCAGGCCTCCCTGTCCATCACCAACTCCCAGAGTTCACTCAGACTCACGTCCATCGAGTCCGTGATGCCATCCAGCCATTTCATCCTCTGTCGTCCCCTTCTCCTCCTGCCCCCAATCCCTCCCAGCATCAGAGTCTTTTCCAATGAGTCAACTCTTTGCATGAGGTGGCCAAAGTACTGGAGTTTCAGCTTTAGCATCATTCCTTCCAAAGAAATCCCAGGGCTGATCTTCAGAATGGACTGGTTGGATCTCCTTGCAGTCTAAGGGACTCTCAAGAATCTTCTCCAACATCAGAGTTCAAAAGCATCAATTCTTCGGTGCTCAGCTGTCTTCACAGTCCAACTCTCACATCCATACATGACCACAGGAAAAACCATAGCCTTGACTAGATGGACCTTTGTTGGCAAAGCAATGTCTGCTTTTTAATATGCTGTCTAGGTTGGTCATAACTTTCCTTCCAAGGAGTAAAGCATCTTTTAATTTCATGGCTGCAGTCACCATCTGCAGTGATTTTGGAGCCCCCCAAAATAAAGTCTGACACTCTTTCCACTGTTTCCCCATCTATTTCCCATGAAGTGATGGGACCAAATGCCATCCATGATCTTCATTTTCTGAATGTTGAGCTTTAGGCCAACATTTTACTCTCCACTTTCACTTTCATCAAGAGGCTTTTTAGTTCCTCTTCACTTTCTGCCATAAGGGTGGTGTCATCTGCATATCTGAGGTTACTGATATTTCTCCCGGCAATCTTGATTCCAGCTTGTGTTTCTTCCAGTCCAGCATTTCTCATGATGTACTGTGCATATCAGTTAAATAAGCAGGGTGACAATATACAGCCTTGACGTACTCCTTTTCCTATTTGGAACCATGTCCAGTTCTAACTGTTGCTTGTCCAGTTCTAACTGTTGCTTCGTGACCTGCCTATAGGTTTCTCAAGAGGCAGGTCAGGTGGTCTGGTATTCTCATCTCTTTCAGAATTTTCCACAGTTTATTGTGATCCACACACTCAAAGGCTTTGGCATAGTAAATAAAGCAGAAATAGATGTTTTTCTGGAACTCTCTTGCTTTTTCAATGATCCAGAGAATGTTGGCAATTTGATCTCTGGTTCCTCTGCCTTTTCTAAAACCAGCTTGAACATCAGGAAGTTCACAGTTCACATATTGCTGAAGCCTGGCTTGGAGAATTTTGAGCATTACTTTATTAGCGTGTGAGATGAGTGCAATTGTGCAGTAGTTTGAGCATTCTTTTGCATTGCCTTTCTTTGGGATTGGAATGAAGCTGACCTTTTCCAGTCCTGTGGCCATTGCTGAGTTTTCCAAATTTGCTGGCATATTGAGTGCAGCACTTTCACAGCATCTTTTATGCTCTTATTTTTTACTTTCAAAAATAATATGAGCTTTATATAGAACAATTAAAAAAGAAGGATAAAATAAAGGAAAGTATCCAATTGCCAAATTCTTAGCCAGAGAAATCGTTGATAAATTTTAGTGTATACTTTTCTAGCGTTTCATATAACTGTGTGTGTGTGTGCATGTGTGTATATATATGTGATATTTATATTATGTAATTCACATATTTACTAAAATATATAAAGACATACACATGTAAGATATATATGCATGTTTAAAATATATGTGTATTTTATTTTATATACCCTTATACCCTGATAGCATATTCAAAAGCAGAGGCATTACATTGCCAACAAAGGTCCGTCTAGTCAAGGCTATGGTTTTTCCTGTGGTCATGTATGGATGTGAGAGTTGGACTGTGAAGAAAGCTGAGCACCGAAGAATTGATGCTTTTGCACTGTGGTGTTGGAGAAGACTCTTGAGAGTCCCTTGGACTGCAAGGAGATCCAACCAGTCCATTCTAAAGGAGATCAGTCCTGGATGTTCTTTGGAAGGAATGATGCTAAAGCTGAAACTCCAGTACTTTGGCCACCTTATGTGATGAGTTGACTCACTGGAAAAGACTCTGATGCTGGAGGGATTGGGGGCAGGAGGAGAAGGGGATGACAGAGGATGAGATGGCTGGATGGCATCACTGACTCGATGGACGTGAGTGTTAGTGAACTCTGGGAGTTGGTGATGGACAGGGAGGCCTGGTGTGCTGCAATTCATGGGGTCACAAAGAGTCGGACACGATTGAGCGACTGAACTGAACTGAACTGATACTTATATTTGTATATATGCACATATGAAATAAAAAAACCTTCATTCTGCTTTTACATTGATTTTTGAAGAATGGTCATGGATATCTTTCAATTCAAGAAATATACTTCTACAACATCATTTTTTACCATCTTTTTCTTCTCTCTTGTTTTTTTTTTTTTTGCTTTTGCCACTCAGCATGTGAAATCTTATTTCCTCAACCAGGGATTGAATTTGTGCCTCCTGAAGTGGAAGTGCAGAATCTTAACCACTAGACCAACAGGGAAGACCCAGAATATAATTTTTTGTGACAACATTGTTCAACATTTTAGGCTGTTATTATGTATAATATCATCATGCACATCTTTGTAGTTTTAACTTTGTCTAAATTCTCAATTATTTCTTTTAAAGTAAATTTCGAGGAGTGAATTTTGGTGCATATTGACAAATTGTCTTACAGGAAGTTGTACTTTCCACCAACAGTGTATAAAAATGCTTGTTTCTTCAGACACACTAACATGGGATATTTTTATTTCATTGGCATTTATTAAATTTCCTCTGTGTGCATAGGTCTATCCTCCTGGGGATCTTGTGTTCTAAGTGACTGATTCTGAGATACATTTGCATAGTGGAGTGACAGACAGATCTTGCAGCTGGGCTGCAAGGTTTAACAAGATAATCCAAGTAAGGCATGTGATAGAGTATCTGCATGCAGTAAATGCTAAGTATATGGTGTATGTGTGCTCACTCGCTCAGTCATGTCTGACTCTCTGTGATCATGGACTGTAGCCCGCCAAGCTTCTTTGTCCATGGAATTTTCCAGGCAAGAATACTGGAGTGGGTTGCCATTTCCTACTCCAGGGCATCTTCCCAACCTGAGGATCAGACCACATATCTTATGTCTCCTGCATTGGCAGACAGATTCTTTACCACTGTGCCACTTGAGAAGCCCAACAAGTCAATGGCAGCTACTTATTATTGTTGTTATTTTAGCTGGGAATCTTCTACTTGATCTCCATCGGGAAAGTCTTATTCTTTCGGCACCCAAATGGAGTATAATCTGTCTGATGCTTTTCTTGATTTCCCCAAAGATAATTTAGATCCTTCTCTTTGCATTCAACTCACTTCTTATATTCTTCTGTATCACTGTGTCCTATCACATAATTATTCTTTTATCTCTTGGACTCTCTCAGTACTTCATGAATGCCTGGTAATAAGGTCTGTGGCTACTGAGCACAGGCCTTGACATATGGTAGCAATGCAATAAATGTTTGTTTCATGAAAGAATGGATAAAAAACGAATACATATTTTGCTCTTCAAATGGGTGATGCATGACCTTCTCACAAGTGTTTTATCATAGAATTTAAGATGTGGAAGATAACAGGTAAGGAATATTTTCCAAGTTCCTTGGAAGTTGTCAATAGAATTAAGAAAATGTGAAACAGGTATGGGAGAAACTATGGTTGAGGGTGTCATTGGGAGTTTCATAATACCTGTGGTATGTGGATTTGAGTTACTGAGAGCTCCTTCTTTCCTGCCTGTTTAGTCAGAGTATGTCATCAAAGAAAAAAACTTGCTAAGTTCTCTGAAGGAAGGAAAGCTAGCAGATTCTCATGGAGGGATCTACCCAACTACATTCCTCTTCCCTAATCCACATGCATGGACCATTTTCAGCCCTTACTGACCATAATTGATTGCGCTTGAGTGGACACCTGACTGAAAATTTATTCATTTATAAAAGTCAGAATCTATCCCTTGGGAATTTGGACCCGGGGCACTAGCGCTAATTAATTGCTGCCAGACTTGAGAGAACACATAGGGACACTGAAGGTGACTGTCTTTGGCTCTGTTTATGGACAACAGAATAAACCCTTCTGCAGGGTGAGACAAATGATATAGATGTGCACAAAGAAACAGAAATATGCAATTGAATAGCATGAAAGAGGAAGAGAAGGAAAAAGAAAAAGAAAGAGAGAGAGCTGTCTCCACTTTTCAGTTCTGGCTCTGGTCCTGTGTGGGGCTCGGCTGGTCCCTGTGCTCTAAGTCCCGGGAGATACCACCCTTAGATTAATTTAGAATATTTTCCATTTTTACTTGTTATTGGAGTGGGTATTTGTTACTTCTAATCCAAGGAATTTTCAAGGCAGTATAGTTGGTGGTTTTACATGTACAGTAGTGATTTGAAAAATACTGTCTTATCCTAATAGTGCCAGGAGTCAGTCCCAAAAGATACATCAAAAGGTGTCATGATGGTGAGGTGTCATGTCACTATTCCATGGATGGTTCCTGCTAATGGATGTGTAGCCTTAAAGTCACCTGAGCCATCAGCTCAAACTGGGTCTCAAAAAGACTTTCTGTGATTCACAAGGGTTTTGGAGTAAACCCTGGCCTCACTGTATCCCAAATGCAGCCTGAGGAATCTCAGAATTTTGAGGCCAGCGTTGCATCTTAGCACATTGGTAGAGACAAGGCTTAGGATCTTTTGGATTGAAAGCAGACTGATGACAAAAGGGGGAAAACTACAAGGTAATCTAAAAACTTCCTGGGAAAAATTTAAGAATATACTTATAGGGTGACTTATTCAAACTCTGAGAGTGAAAGGGGCACTATTAATAGTTATACGAAAATAACAGTCATAAAGTGGAACTGTCTTCAGCAAATACACCAGTATTGTCACCGTATCTCTGAGTAATTTGTAGTAATCTCCATATATATTTAATTAACAAAGGTCGTAAGAGGAGGTATTCATTTTTATTTGGAAAGAAAATTTCAAAGAATTTGGACTCATTTATTCTTGTTTTTAAAAACAAATCTTTATTTATTGTAGACAAAAATGCTAAAATGTACACATGCAGAAAGAAGGCAATGAAAAAAACTGTCACTCTCTTCTTAAGGCTTCCCTGGTGGCTCAGATGGTAAAGATGCAGGAGACCCGGGTTCAACCCCTGGGTCAGGAAGATCCCCTGGAGAAGGAAATGGCAACCCACTCCAGTATACTTGCCTGGAGAATTCCATGGAAGGAGGAGCCTGTTGGGCTACAGTCCATGGGGTCGCAAAGAGGCAGACACGACTGAGCAACTTTCACTCAGTCACTCACTCACTCATTTCTTAAGGATAATATTTTAGCACCTATTAATTTTTTAGCATCTTTCTAGGTTTTTCTATTATGTCTACTATGTATTTACATAAAAATTAGATCATATTGTACACATTATTGTATAAATTGCTTTTTAATGTCCTTCCATGTCAACATCATTTTTAATGGTTACTTTCTAATTTGTTTATGATTACCATAATTCATTTAACAACCCATATTCTTGGCCATTTAGGCTGTCTCCAGTTTTACAAATTGTACTTTAAAAAGCTGCTTATTTTCCTGCAATATTTTTTTTCTTATGAAATAAATGTGGAGGGAGTGGAGGTGGTTTATACAAAGTTTCATCCCCTCAAAGATCTCTCAGGTTAGAAAACAGTGGTGGACTGTATAAATAAACCTATTAAAACATTTTAACTAGTCACCAAATCAAATTTCTGCATTTGTTTGTTTGTTTCTTCTCTTTCCTGGAAGACAAAGGGAAGCATTTGGAAATAGGATCTGTACACCCCCTTGTGTAATCTGGCTGAAACATGCTGCCAGTATTCCTCGCCCCCCGCCCCCGCCCCCAGCTCCATCTTCCTAAGGCTGAGGAGGAAGCGAGATTTTCAGACTTGCAATCCAAATCAAAACACACACAAAAGACAGTGTGATTTGTCTTTATATACTTGGGGATTTTCCTTGCCGTGAAATGATCCTGGCTTCTGAGTATATCATTAGATACCATACTCTTTTTCTGGTAGCCTACCTTTGGTCCTATGCCATTTTATATAATTAAAAAAATTTTAACAGTAACATATCTGTAGAAAATACAGAAATTGTTGAAAAATTATTGTGTTACCATCACTTGGAGATAACAATTATTAACATTTGACGTATTTTCTCCTAAAAGTTTTGTCATTATATTAGGTATATAAATTATATAGTGGATACTGTAATAAGGGCTTTATAGCATTGTAAAGCATTATAGTGTTATAAAGGTTTTCTTCTTGCTTTTAAAAAACTTTACATTAAATCATTATTATGTGTGCATGTGTTTAGTTGCTCATTCGTGTCCAACTCTTTGCGACCCCATGGACTGTAGTCGGCCAGGCTCCTCTGTCCATGGGATTCTCCAGGCAAGAATACTAGAGTAGGTTGCCATGCTCTTCTCCAGGAGATCTTCCTGATCCAGGGATGGAACCCAGGTCTCCCACATTGCAGGTTGATTCTTTACCATATGAGCCACCAGGGAAGCCCAAGAATACTGGAGTGGGTAGCCTATCCCTTCTCCAGGAGATCTTTGAATTAAACTGGAGTCTCCTGTATGGCAGTCGAATTCGTTACCAGTTGAGTTACCAAGCCCAAATTGTTATTATAGGAAAGTCAATTTCCGTATTGACCACGTTCAGTGCTGAATCTTTCTTTCTTTTTTTTTTTAGTGCTGAATTTTCTAACAGAATGCCTGGCATGTTAGTAAAGTCTTAATAAATATTTATTTGATTATTGAAATCTTAGAATATGCTACAATTAACCATTCCTCTTTTGTACATCATTTCCAGTTTGTTCACTATTCTAAATCACATAATGATGAACTTCTTTGTGCATAATCTTTATCTGCATTGTGAATTTTTTCCTCATGTAGATATTTTAAATGCTGTGATCAGATCAAAATAAATTTAAAAAATAGAGTTTCTGATTATATAATGCTATACTACTTTCCAGTTCACCCAAACACAAGCAGGACCTATGAGTGAATGACCAACTAAAACCTCCACTATAGAGCTTTGACACAACCAATGTCTCTTCATTGATCTAGTTAAAAGATGACTTAACAATGGTAATCTAAAGAATCAGATTAATTGATTCCAATCTATCAAGCCAATAATTCTAGAACAAAAAGAAATGTTACGTTCACAGAGCTTTAATTTGATGAGGTCCTTCTGACTCATGCTAACAGGTCCACTGCTCATCCCAATGACACTTTTGTGTAAATTACAAACAAATGACCCTTCTCCAAGACACTTTAGAAAATCAACCTAACCAATACATAAACCTATGACTATAGAGCAATAAGTTGCAGCTTCTAGAGCCATGTGACACGTAACCTGGACAATTATATTTCCCACCCCCTTGGGTATCCTCTGCTCAATCCAGCCTTGAATTGTGTGAGAGTATAGTGTCAACCAATATAACGTGTTCTTGAAATCCCTTTTTGAAAATTATTACAACTTTCATCTTTCTTTTAATCTCCTGGCTTATTTTCAGGTCTTTTTTTAAAAAAAAATGTTTGGTGTTTCTGCACTCTCACCTACAAACTGTTCTGGGATCATAAATTCTTTTAGGTTAGAGAGAGTGATGGCAAATGTCATTTTTTAACTAAATTAATTCTTTTAAAATACTTGTAAAGTG
Organism: Oryx dammah; assembly: GCF_014754425.2. Lineage (NCBI taxonomy): Eukaryota > Metazoa > Chordata > Mammalia > Artiodactyla > Bovidae > Oryx > Oryx dammah. The sequence continues at coordinate 70,530,464 of NW_024070186.1, read as the reverse complement.
TGTTTTTAATATATATATACATATAAACCAGTTTCACATAGGGATGTTTATTTGAAATGACTTTAAAAACATAAATTTATTAAAGAAATAACAAAATTTTATTTCTCTATTTAGCCAGAGAATTTCTGTCTATTGTCTGTCTGACTATCTGGCCCTTTGTTGGATGAAATTTCCTTAATTTAAGAAGTATACTTAATATTTGACCTTGATATTTTAGCTTCTAAATATAAATTTGTGCACATAAGCAGTGAGTCTTCACAGAGATATTGTTATTATAATAAAACTTCTCTACAAATATTTGACCAGTGGCCTAAGTTGAATAATTGCAAAGACATCTGTACCTTGACTTAATTATTTGAAATACTGTTGATGTATATCTATATTGGAAAAAAATTGAAAGGGCATATTTTATTTCAAATAACATTTTGAGACTATTTTTTATCTAGTAGTCAGAGAACAAATTTCATTGAAAATAGTTTTTCTCCTCTAGCTTGTTCTGTTGCTGCCATCTAGAGTAAAAGTGAAGCAAAGGAAGGCGATCTCAACCAGGCAATGCAGAGAATCCAGATTCATTTGGGAAAGGAATAGTGAGGGACTTTTTCGGAGCACATCCTAGAAACAAGTGGTACTTCCCTTTGTACTTTTGAATCTAGCAACACATCCACAACCTGTTTCAGGCCCACCTGTGAAGAAATAATGTTCATCCTGTGTATCTTCTGCCTCCCACCCTTTTCTCTTACTTGATAGTGTGTTCCCAGGATTCCTAGGCCTGTTCCTTCTCATCAAAATATGCTTTTTTGGACAGGATCTGATAAACATATTCATACACAGGTATAAAGGGGTACATAAACTGGTTGTGTGACTTGACACCTCTCTGCATCTATGTAGGGACAATTTGAGTTAAATGCATTCAGATCCAAGTTGGCAATGACATGATAAACTCTTGAGGACCTATCCAGTTTCATTCCTTTGTACCTAGCTTTCAGGAAGACTTTGCCCATAACTTGACTAATGATGATATCATGGGAGACCTCAGTATTACTACACAAAGGACCTGCTGCGTGGGCCTTCTCTGATGACTCTGTGGTGTGCTTCCACTGCATCTAGAACTTCCCTAAAAGTGCATCTACTCACTCTGTAATGATTGTTTTATTGTCTCTTTATTCCATGGGGTTATAAGCTTTCTTAGGGCAGGAACAATTATAGGCTTTATGCTGAGTAGACACTCCATAAATAAATGAGGATGAATAAATGGTATTATCTTTTACAATTTACATGCACTTCTCCTTATTTTTGAAAGAGTTTAATGTGGAATATTAATGGCATTAAAATTCAGGCAAATGGAGCAGTCTACAGAAAAGAGTAATGTTCAAACTGCCACATAGTTATAGATATGATGTTAGATGACATGTTTGAGTAAGCAATAATGAATTTCTGAGTGCAGGCATGCCATCAGCATTGAAGCTGTGATAGCTTTCTCAACGTGGAACAGTAACATATATGATTTGTTAGATGGTAACTATCAAAATAATCACTCTATGTAGAGCAAATAACAGAAAACAGACAACAATGAGAAAAAGGAAGTTACAAAGGCCAAATCTACACCTTAAAAAAGTCACCATCGGGAATTCCCTCGTGGTCCAGTAATTAGGACTGGGCACTTTCATTGCCAGGGCCAGTGGAGTTTGATCCCTGGTCAGGGAAATAAGATCCTACGAGCCACGTGGCTGGACCGAAAAACAAAAAAAAACAGGCACCATTTACAGGCATGGCTACAGATTAATAAGTGACAATGAAGTTTATGTGGCAAGAATTTCTGTACTTACTAATCATATATATACATGGTTCTAATAACTAGCACTAACATAATCTTTGATTATGAGAGACTATCAAAAAAAGTCTAATTGATCGAAGTTCAACAATAGCTAAAAGATCTTAACATTATCAGCCTTCTTTAGGGACTATTAATGGCTCAGTTTTAAATAGTGTACTATCGTAGTGTAACTCTTCTGTTTCCCTCCCTCCTTCCTTTCTTTCTTCTCCTTCTTTTCCCTTCTTTCTTTTTCTTTCTTCCAAGTAGCTATGGGTATTTGTGTACATTATTATTTATCTATAGGATTATTCCATTCCTATACTACTACTCATCTTCTAAAAACCCAAAACGTTCTGGCTACAATCTATACCCATTGCCTCCACTCTCTTATCTCCCACTCTCTTCTTAAAAAAATTTTTTTTAATTAAAAAAATTCTATATTTTATTTTCTCCCATTCTTTTCTTTACCTATTCCAATAAATATTTTTGATCTCACCATTTCATTTTGTGCTCCACCATTATTTTTAAAGATGACCAACTATGTGTATCTTTCCAACATCTATTGTCTATTTTCTGTTCTTATCTTATTTGACCACTCATCAGTATTTGAAACTGTTGATCAGTCTTATCGTTTTTGAGTAAGGTTTCTTTTCTAGTCTCCTGCTATAGCACACTTACTTGGTTTGTCTGTTCACTTAGTGGACAGTCCTTCTCTACCAGAATTCCAAAGGCTTGGATTGTCTTTATAGTGTTTGCTATTACACAAAATAGTGCAATGAACAACCTTGAATAGATGTCATTTTACACATTCAGGAGCATATCCCTAGGATACATTCTTAGAATCAAAGAAGATGAGCATGTAATTTTGACAGTGATATGAAACTGCCTGCATAGTGACTATACCAGTTTGCATCCCCCCAGCCATGTCTGAGAGCAACTTTTCCCCATAGCATCTTCAACGTGTTATTTTTTTAAAAATTGTTACCAAACAAATAGGTGAAATATTGTATCTCGATATAGTTTTATTTTGTTTTGTTTCATTTTTGTGGGGTTGTTTTTGGCTGTGCCACAGGGCACACAGGTTCCTACTTCCCCTGACCAGGGATCCAACCGATCAGGGATCCAGCTGGTGCCTCCTGCAGTGGAAGCAAGGAATCCTATCCACTGGACTGTCAGGGAGTCCCTTGTATCTTATTATAGTTTTAATTTGCATTTCCTTTATAATGAGAGGATGAGCATCTTTTTAAATATTTGAGTCATTTGTATTTATTTTTCTATAAACTGTTGATATCTTTTGCCCAGTTTTCTATTGTGTTTTTGTCCTTTCTTACTGATTTATAGAAACATATATAGAATATAGAGAAGGCAATGGCACCCCACTCCAATACTCTTGCCTGGAAAATCCCATGGGCGGAGGAGCCTAGTAGGAGGCAGTCCATGGGGTCGCGAAGAGTCGTACACGACTGAGCGACTTCACTTTCACTTTTCACTTTCATGCGTTGGAGAAGGAAATGGCAACCCACTCCAGTGTTCTTGCCTGGAGAATCCGAGAGATGGGGGAGCCTGGTGGGCTGCCATCTCTGGGGTCACACAGAGTTGGACACGACTGAAGTGACTTAGCAACATATAGAATATATGTTTTGGAATTTATCCCTTTCCATTGATATGAGTTAAGGACAATTTTTCCAGTTTCTCATTTCGTATTTAATTTTCTTGTGCTTTTTTTCTCCTCCATGAATAAATTTAAAAATTTTCACATAGTCAAACATTAATTTTTCTTTGATGGTTTCTTGATTTTGTAAAATATAATAGGCCTTCTTCACTCTGCAAATAAAATATTTCCTATGGTTTCTCAGTTCTTCATGGTTTCATTTTTTATGTTTAAATCTCAATAATCAATTTGGAGGATTGGGAGCAATTGGTTTAGGAGGGAAACAAATAATTAATAAATTTTAATTTATTCCTCACATCTTACTCTAAGATAGATTTGAGATAAATTAAATATTTAAGTATGAAAAATGAAACTGTGAAGAACTGTAAGAAACCATAGCTACTTTTATCACATGCTAGTTTTCTTTAAGCTTTTTGGTCTATTCTGGACTTCCTTACTGTTCTATTGAGCTACCTGTCTAGTCATACGTAAGTGCAACCATTTTGTTATGTTTATACTAAATATCTCATAGGACCAGTCATTGTGCTCTTTTTTTTTTTCCAAAAAAAATTCCCTCCGATTCTTGCTTCCTTATTTTTTCAATAAATTGTAGCTTATTCAGTTAAAAAAAAAAATTTGTCCCTCCTTTACTAGAATTACAATTTATTTAAAGTTTAGTTTGGAGTTTAGTGCTCATAGAGGAGAACATGTTATGCCAATATATTTATTTACACTTCTTGGTAATTTCCTCAATGATATTTTATTTTTATTTATTTATTTATATGTTTAATGTATCCACAATGATATTTTAAATTTTCCCCATATAGATTTTGCATATTTCTTGTTATGTTTTCCTAGTATTGTATCTATCTTAGTTGGTATTTGTGACCTGTCTTTTTTTTGGGTTCTCTTTCTTCTTGGAATATATACATGAAACACTCTCTTAATTAACACTTCATTAAGAAATCTGGACAGTTTTTAAACCAAAGATATAAAGTACTTTCACATACCAATCTGCTGACAAATATTTTTACATTAATTTTTTAAATTTATTTTTTATCAAAGAATAATTGCTTTACAGAATTTTGTTGTTTTCTATCAAACCTCAACATGAATCAGCCATAGGTATACATATATCCCCTCCCTTTTGAACCTCCCTCCCATCTCCCTCCCCATCCCACCCCTCTAGGTGGATATAGAGTCCCTGTTTGAGTTTCCTGAGACAAACAGTAAATTCCCATTGTCTATCTATTTTACATATGGTAATTAAGTTTTCATGTTACTCTCTCCATGCATCTCACCTCTCCTCCCCACTCCCCATCATCATAAGTCTATTCTCTATATCTGTTTCTCCATTGCTGCCCTGTAAATAAATTCTTCAGTACCATTTTTCTAGATTCCATATATATGTGTTAGAATACAGTATTTATCTTTCTCTTTTTGACTTATTTCACTCTGTGTAATAGGCTCTAGGTTCATCCACCTCATCAGAACTGACTCAAATGCATTCCTTTTTATGGCTGAGTAATATTTCTTTGTGTATATGTACCACAACTTCTTTATCCATTCATCTGTCAATGGACATCTAGGTTGCTTCTATGTTCTAGCTATTGTAAATAGTGCTGCAGTGAATAATGGGATACATGTGTCTTCTTCAATTTTGATTTCCTCAGGGTATATGCCTAGGAGTGGGATTGCTGGGTCATATGGTGGTTTTATTCCTACTTTTTAAGGAACCTCCATACCATCTTCCATAGTGCCTGTATCAATTTACATTCCCACCAACAGTGCAAGAGTGTTCTCTTTTCTCCACACCCTCTCCAGCATTTATTGTTTGTAGACTTTTTGACGATAGCCATTCTGACCAGTGTGAGGTGGTATCTCATTGTAGTTTTGATTTGCATTTCTCTAATAATGAGTGATGTTGAGCATCTTTTCATTGTTTGTTAGCCATCTGTATGTCTTCTTTGAAGAAATGTCTGTTTAGGTCTTTTTGCCACTTTTTGATTGGGTTGTTTTCTGGCATTGAGTTGTATGAACTGCTTGTATATTTTGGAAATTACTCCTTTGTCAGTTGTTTCATTTGCTATTATTTTCTCCCATTCTGAGGGGTGTCTTTTCACCTTGCTTATAGTTTCCTTTGCTGTGCAAAAGCTTTTAAGTTTAATCAGGTCCCACTTGTTTACTTTTGTTTTTATTTCTGTTACTCTAGGAGTTGGGTCATAGAGGATCTTGCTTTGATTTATGTCATTGAATGTTCTGCCTATGTTTTCCTCTAAGAATTTTCTGGTCTTACATTTAGGCCTTTAATCCATTTTGAATTTATCTTTGTGTATGGTGTTAGGAAGTGTTCTAATTTCATTCTTTTACATGTAGCTGTCTAGTTTTCCCAGCACCATTTATTGAAGAGGCTGTCTTTGCCCCCATTGTATATTCTTGCCTCCTGTGTCAAAAATAAGGTACCAAAGGAAAGAAATGGTCTGGACCTAACAGAAGCAGAAGATATTAAGAAGAGGTGGCAAGAATACACAGAAGACCTATACAAAAAAGATCTTCATGACCCAGATAATCATGATGATGTGATCACTAATCTAGAGCCAGACATCTTGGAATGTGAAGTCAAGTGGGCCTTAGAAAGCATCACTACGAACAAAGCTAGTGGAGGTGATGGAATTCCAGTTGAGCTATTTCAAATCCTGAAAGATGATGCTGTGAAAGTGCTGAACTCAATATGCCAGCAAGTTTTTAAAACTCAGCAGGGGCCACAGGACTGGAAAAGGTCAGTTTTCATTCCAATTCCAAAGAAGGGCAATGCCAAAGAATGCTCAAGCTACCGCACAATTGCACTCATGTCACATGCTAGTAAAGTAATGCTCAAAATTCTACAAGCCAGGCTTCAGCAATACGTGAACCATGAACTCCCTGATGTTCAAGCTGGTTTTAGAAAAGGCAGAGGAAGCAGAGATCAAATTGCCAACATCCGCTGGATCATCGAAAAAGCAAGAGAGTTCCAGAAAAACATCTATTTCTGCTTTATTGACTATGCCAAAGCCTTTGACTGTGTGGATCACAATAAACTGAGGAAAATTCTGAAAGAGATGGGAAAACCAGACCCCCTGACTAGCCTCTTGAGAAATCTGTATGCAGGCCAGGAAGCAACAGTTAGAACTGGACATGGAACAACAGACTGGTTTCAAATAGGAAAAGGAGTAAGTCAAGGCTGTATATTGTCACCCTGCTTATTTAACTTATATGCAGAGTACATCATGAGAAATGCTGGGCTGGAAGAAACACAAGCTGGAATCAAGATTGCTGGGAGAAATATCAATCACCTCAGATATGCAGATGACACCACCCTTATGGCAGAAAGTGAAGAGGAGCTAAAAAGCCTCTTGATGAAAGTGAAAGTGGAGAGTGAAAAAGTTGGCTTAAAGCTCAACATTCAGAAAACGAAGATCATGGCATCCGGTCCCATCACTTCATGGCAAATAGATGGGGAAACAGTAGAAACAGTGTCAGACTTTATTTTGGGGGGCTCCAAAATCACTGCAGATGGTGACTGCAGCCATGAAATTAAAAGACGCTTACTCCTTGAAAGAAAAGTTATGACCAACCTAGATAGCATATTCAAAAGCAGAGACATTACTTTGCCGACTAAAGTCCGTCTAGTCAAGGCTATGGTTTTTCCTGTGGTCATGTATGGATGTGAGTTGAACTGTGAAGAAGGCTGAGCGCCGAAGAATTGATGCTTTTGAACTGTGGTGTTGGAGAAGACTCTTGAGAGTCCCTTGGACTGCAAAGAGATCCAACCAGTCCATTCTGAAGATCAACCTTGGGATTTCTTTGGAAGGAACAATGCTAAAGCTGAAGCTCCAGTACTTTGGCCACCTCATGAGAAGAGTTGACTCACAGGAAAAGACTCTGATGCTGGGAGGGATTGGAGGCAGGAGGAGAAGGGGACAACAGAGGATGAGATGGCTGGATGGCATCTCGGACTCGATGGATGTGAGTCTGAGTGAACTCTGGGAGATGGTGATGGACAGGGAGGCCTGGCGTGCTGTGATTCATGGGGTCGCAAAGAGTCGGACACGACTGAGCGATTGAACTGAACTGAACTGAGGTACATGGGTTTATTTTTGGGGCTTTCTATCTTGTTGCAGTTCAGTTCAGTTCAGTTGTTCAGTCATGGCCGACTCTTTGCAACCCCATGGCCTTCATGCCAGGCTTCCCTGTCCATCACCAACTCCTGGAGCTTACTAAAACATGTCCATTGAGTCCGTGATGCCATCCAGCCATCTCATTCTCTGTCGTCCCCTTTTCCTGCATTCAATCTTTCCTAGTATCAGGGTCTTTTCAAATGAGTCAATCTTCGCATCAGATGGCCAAAGTATTGGAGCTTCAGCTTCAGCATCAGTCAGTCCAATGAACACTCAGGACTGATCTCCTTTAGGATGGACTGGTTGGATCTTCTTGCTGTGTAAGGGACTCTCAAGAGTCTTCTCCAACATAATGGTTCAAAAGCATCAATTCTTCAGCAGTCAGCTTTCTATATAGTCCAACTCTCACATCCATACATGACTACTGGAAAAACCGTAGGTTTGACTGTATGGACCTTGGTTGGCAAACTGATGTCTCTGCTTTTTAATATATGATATCTAAGTTGGTCATAGCTTTTCTCCCAAGGAGCAAGCATCTTTTAATTTCATGGCTGCAGTCACCATCTGCAGTAATCTTGTTCTATTGGTCTATATTTCTGTTTCTGTGCCAGTACCATACTGTCTAGATGACTGTAGCTTTGTAGTATAAACTGAAGTCAGGGAGATTGATTCCTCTAGCTCCATTCTTCTTTCTCAAGACTGTTTTGGCTATTTAGGGTCTTTTGTGTTTCCATATGAACTGTGAAATTTTTTGTTTTAGTTCTGTGAAAAATGCCATTGGTAATTTGATAGGGGTTACACTGAATCTGTAGATTGCATTTGGTAGTATAATCATTTTCACAATATTGATTCTCCCTACCTAGGAACATGGAATATCTCTCCATTTGTTTATGTCATCTTTGATTTCTTTCATCAGTATTTTATAATTTTCTGTGCACAGTTTATTCCTAGATATTTAAATCTTTTTATAGCAATGGTGAATAGAATTGATTCTTTAATTTCTCTTTCTGATTTTTCATTGTTATTATGTGGAAATGCAAATGATTTCTGTGTAATGATTTTGTAGCCTGCAACTTTGCTATATTTACTGAGTAGCTCTAATAATTTTCTGATACTATCTTTAGGGTTTTCTATGTACAGTATCATGTCATCTGCAGACAGTGAGTGCTTTACTTCTTTTCTGATTTGGATTCCTTTTATTTCTTTTTCTTTTCTGATTATGGTAGCAAGGACTTCCAGAACTATGTTGAATAATAGTGGTAAAAGTGGACATCCTTGTCTTGTTCCTGGGAGAATGCTTCAGTTTTTCACCACTGAAAATAATGTTTGCTGTAGGCTTATCATATATGGCCTTTACTACGTTGAGGTTGGTTCCTCCTATGCCCATTTTTTGAAGAGTTTTAATCATAAATGGGTGCTCAATTTTGTCAAGGCTTTTTCTGCATCTCTTGACATCATCACATGGTTTTTATTTTTCAATTTGTTAATATGGTGTATCACATTGATTGATTTGTGTGTATTGAAGAATCCTTGCATCCCTGGAATAAACCCAACTTGATCATGCTGTATGAGCTTTTTGATGTGTTTCTGAATTCTGTTTCCTAAAATTTTGTTGAGGATTTTTACACCTATGTTCATCAGTGATATTGGTCTGTAGCTTTCTTTTTTTGTGTTATTTTTGTCTGGTTTTAGTATCAGGGTAATGGACTTCCCTTGTGGCTCAGACGGTAAAGCGTCTGCCTACAATGCAGAAGACCTGGGTTTGATCCCTGGGTCGGGAAGGTCCTCTGGAGAAGGAAATGGCAATCCACTCCAGTACTCTTGCCTGGAAAATCCCATGGATGGAGGAGTGTTGTAGGCTACAGTTCATGGGGTCGCAAAGAGTCGGACATGACTGAACGACTTCACTTGATGGTGGCCTCGTAGAATGAGTTTGGAAAGTTTCCTTCCTCTACAATTTTTTGAAAGAGTTTTAGAAGGATAGGCTTTAGCTCTTCTCTAAATGTTTGATAGACTTCTCCTGTGAAGCCATCTGGTCCTGGGCTTTTGGTTTTGGGGAGGTTTTTTTTTTTTTTTTTTATCATAGCTTCAATTCCAGTGCTTGTAATTGAGTTGTTTATAATTTCTATTTCTTCCTGGTTCAGTCTTGGAAGATTGAACTTATCTAAGAATCTGTCCATTTCTTCCAGGTTATCCATTTTATTGCCACATAGTTGTTCATGATAGTCTCTTATAATCCTTTGTATTTCTGGATTGTCTGTTGTAACCTCTCCTTTTTCATTTCTAAATTTGTTGATTTGATTCTTCTCTCTTTTTTTCTTGATGAGTTTGGCTACAGTTTGTCAACTTTGTTTATCTTCTCAAAGAACCAGCTTTTAGTTTTTTAAATCTTTACTATTGTTTCTTTCACTTATTTCTGCTTGGATCTTTATGATTTCTTTCCTTCTATCAATTTTTTTTTGTTCTTCTTTTCCCAAATGTAAAGCTAGGTGTAAAGCTAGGTTGTCTATTTGATGTTTTTCTTGTTTCTTGAGGTAGGATTATACTACTATAAACTTTCCTCTTAGAACTGCTTTTGCTGCATCCCATAAATTTTGAGCTATTGTGTTTTCATTGTCATTTGTTTCTAGAAATTTTTCAATTTCCCTTTTGATTTCTTCAGTAACCTGTTGGTTATTTAGAAATGTGTTGTTTAATCTCCATGTGTTTGTGTTTCTTACAGTTTTTTTCTTGTAATTGATATCTAGTCTCACAGTGTTGTCGTCAGAGAAGACACTTGATACGATTTCAATTTTCTTAAATTTACTGAGATTTTCTTAAATTTTACTGACCCAAGATGTGGCCTTTCCTAGAGAATGTTCCATGTGCACTTGAGAAGAAGGTGTATTCTTCTGCATTTGGATGGAATGTCCTGATATCCTGGTATCGATGAGATCCATCTCTTCTAATGTATCATTTAAGACTTGTGTTTCCTTATTAATTTTCTGTTTTGATTACCTGTCCATTGGTGTCAGTGGGGTGTTAAAGTCTCCTACTATTATTGTGTTAATGTCATTTTCTCCTTTTATGTCTGTTAGTGTTTGTCTTATGTATTGAGGTGCTCCTATGTTGGGGGTGTATAGACATTTACAATTGTTATGTCTTCCTCTTGGATTGATCCCTTGATCATTATGTAGTGTCCTTCTTTATCTCTTGTAATCTTTATTTTAAGGTCTATTTTGTCTGATATGAGAATTCCCACTCCAGCTTTCTTTTGCTTCCCATTTGCATGGAATATATTTTTTCCCACCTCTTACTTTCAGTCTATATGTATCTTTAGGTCTGAAATGGGCTTTTTGTAGACAGCATATATATGGGTCTTGTTTTTGTATCCATTCAGCCAGTATGTGTCTTTTGGTTGGAGCATTTAATCCATTTAGATTTAAAGTAATTATTGATATATATGTTCCTATTGTCATTTTCTTAATTGTTTGGGGTTGATTTTGTAGATCTTTTTTCTTCTCTTGTACTTCTTGACTATATAATTCTGTTTAACGTTTGTTGTAAAGCTGGTTTGGGGGTACTAAATTCTCTTAACTTTTGCTTGTCTGAAAAGCTTTTTATTTTTCCATTAATTTTGAATAAGATCCTTGCCAGGTATAGTAATCTTGGTTGTAGATTTTTCCCTTTCAGTACTTTAAATATACCCTGCCATTCCCTTCTGGCCTGCAGAGTTTCTGCTGAAAGATCAGCTGTTAAGTGTATGGGGTTTCCCTTGTATGTTACTTGTTGCTTCTCCCTTGCTGCTTTTAATAGTCTTTCTTTGTGTTTATTCTTTGTTAGTTTGTATAGTATGTGTCTTGGCATGTTTCTCCTTGGGTTTATCCTGTATGGGACTCTTTGTGCCTCTTGGGCTTGATTGGCTATTTCCTTTTCCATGTTGGGGAAATTTTCAACTATAATCTCTTCAAAAATTTTCTAATACCCTTTCTTTTTCTCTTCTTCTTCTGAGACCCCTGTAATTCGATTGTTGGTGCATTTAATATTGTCCCAGGTAGTTTGCCTATTTCCTCTTCATTTATTTGGACTTCTGTGTTTCTAGTCTGTTCCTTCATTTGTGTAGTATTTCTCTGCCTTTTCATTACTTTTTAAACTTACTGTGTTTGAGGTCTCCTTTTCCCAGGCTTCAAGGTTGAATTTCCCACCCCCCCCCCTTTGGTTTCTGCCCTCCAGGGTGAGATTTCTGCTGAATTTTTGTTTGTTTGTTTTTCCACTGATGGGCAGGGCTGAGTGAGGTGGTAATCCTGTCTGATGATGATTGGGTTTGTATTTTTGTTTTGTTTGTTGTTTAGATGAGGCACAGGGTGCTACTGGTGGTTGGGTGATGCTGGTTCTTTTATTCAAGCGGTTTCCTTTGTGTGAGTTCTCACTATTTGATACTCCTTAGAGTTAGTTCTCTGGTGGTCTAGGGTCTTGGAGTCGGTGCTCCCTCTCCAAATGTTCAGGGCTTGATCTTGCAGAATTACTGAAGGAGTAACTTCAGCACTTGTTCCCATGAAGATTTGCACCTAAAGAAGTGGTGATCCAAGCCCCATCCATGGTTACAGTCTACAAGACTCAGAATTCCAGAAAGACGCAGTTTCTCACACTGCACTTGAGTCTACTCCTTTTTCTTTTGTCCTCTCTGGGTTTTATTCCCTTATTTTATTTGTAACATGTTGTACCTTTCATGTTGGTCTCTGTGCCAGAATCTCACAAGTTTACAGAGGCCCTAAGAGGCAGATGGTCTCAACAACACCCTCCTCTCTCCAGGCTGCCTTCTTCAGAATCTGTGATTTGTCTTTTAATTCGCTTTAGGTTGCTTTTCATCCTACAGAAGATTTACATATTGGTGTCATCCTATTTTCAGCACTTACAATCATTTTCCTTGATGACTTTTTTCCATGAATTCCTTTGCAGTTCATGTATTATTTAATTAAGAAGGCCTGCCTTACTCCATGCCTATATATGTATATGTTTATATACGACATATAATTTTCCTTAAAATTCTGAGAGAATTATAGTTTAGTCTATACTTCTGTGAAATTTTAGTCAGGGTCATATACTTTCACATTTTATTAAATAAATTTATTTAATATTGCCTTTTTATTTTCCAAAATTTAAAATATAGAGAATATTTTGATGCACAATGCAATGAACATCCCTATACCATTTACCAATTGTTAAAAAAATAAAATAAAATTAGAGAAGAAAATATAGAGGGCAGCAATACACTGTTTAAAAGCAATGCATGATGTTGACTATAAGATACATTTTCTACTTATTTTGATTTTTAGCCACTTGATGACCATCAGTTTAATAGACAAATTACCCAAAAAATTGATGTAGTTATATAAAGGCAGTGACATCTCTTAGGGATACCACTTGATATATGGCACTGTTATTGTTCATATCAGAACAGTTTCTAATTTATTCTTTGATTTCTTCTTTAATCCAAGTTTTAAATGAAATTTTATAATTTCCAAATAGACACATATACATTTGGCTCTTACTATGATAATTCTATCACATGTAATAAATGAAATCAGATTGTATACAGTTACTGCTTTCCTGCTTGCTACTAATCAACACTTTGGGGGAAGACTCTTTGAGATCATGGAAATATCCAGCTCCTTATCAAACTTTCCTCCTTGGATGTGGAAAATATAAACTATATTGAGGCAAGCAAGTCATGTATTTTGCCTCCAGTCAGAATTCCTGAAGGAGAAAGTAGAGAAAAGGATGAAAAGAAAATATGAGAAGAGATACTGGCTGAGAATAGTTCAGACCTATGTCAGATATAGGATGTTTAAGAATCTTAAACAAAATAATATGAAAATATATCCACAGCAAGATCCATGATAGTCCATTACAAACCTCAAAAAAAAAAAAAAAAAAAAGAGCAGATCTTAATGAAAGTGAGATAGCAGAGATACTGTAAGTACCACTCTCATTACAATTTCATCCCTGACCTCAAGACTCTAGAGGTAATTGTCCATCCTTGCTTCTGGGATAATATATTCTTTGCATTTTTGTTTGTTATTTGTTTTCCACAGTTTACCATGTATATTAGTTTCCTTGGGCTGTAACAAAGTACTACTAAACTAGGTGGCTTAAAACACAAGAAATTTATTCTCTTACATTTCTGGAGACTAAAAGCTTGAAATCAAGCTATTAGGAGGTGCACACTCTCTTTGCAATCTCTAGTCTCTAGGGTAGGGCCTTGCCTTGTCTCTTAGGCTTCTGGTAGCCCCAAGTGTTCCTTATCTTGAGGCAGTGTAGCCTCAATATCTGCTTCCAGCTTCACATATCTATCTTCCCTATGTCTGTCTCTTCCTCTTCTTATAAGGACACCAGTTATACTGGATTAGAGTCCATGCTGATGACCTCATCTTAAATTAATTACATCTGCAAAGATCTTATTTCCAGACATGATCACATTCATAGGTAGCGAAGGTTAGGATTTTAACACATTTTTGGGGGGGGACACAATTCAACACTATCACAAACCCTGAAGTCTAGTTTTGCCTGTTTTTGAACTGTAGATAAATGCAGTTATAAGATATATAGTCTTCTGGACTTGCATTTCATCAATATTAGTTGTGAATAATAATATTATTCATATAGTGGTGTGGGGTTATGGTTTTATTCATTTTCATTGTTTTATAGAATTCTGTTGTATCAATATACCACAATTTATTTGTTCACCAATTTTTGATGATATTTCATTTGTTTTCAGATTTTTGCTATTGTGAACAGTGTTGCTATGAATATCCTGCACAACTATCTTGGCACACATGTGCAAGAATTTCTTTAAAAGATGTTATCAAGAGAAAAATAGCTAGGAGATAAGAGTTTGTATCTTTAACTTCTCTGATGATGTTACTGCTTTTTGAAGTTTTACAGACAATTCATACACCTATCAACAGTGTGTAGAATTTCATATTTTTGTCATGTTTCGTGGTCATCTGAATTTGCCATTTTGTGAAATTCAAGACTTTTTCCCATTAAGAAATTGTATTTTATTTTTCTCTTACTTCTTTTTAGGAGTTGATTGTATTTTCTGAATGTAAATCATTCATACATTGTTTAATGGAACTGATGATAGTAGGCATATTTGTTTTGTTCCTGATCTTAAAGAAACCACTTTCAAGAGTTTTTTATTAGGCATAATGTTTGAAGTAGTTTGTTTGTTTATAAATACCCTTCATTAGCTAAAGAGATTCTCTTCTATTTTTAATTTGTCATAAGTTTTGTTGTACCTGGATATCAAATTTTATCAAAAGTCTTAAATTACAACAATCTTGTATTTTTGGAATAAATCCAGACATGATAAATTATCCTTTTATATATTGATAGATTTAGTTTGCTGATATTTGGTTTAGGCATTTTGCATCTATCATATGTTATAGAATCTTAAGATGCCATTATTTTATGTATCAGTATAAAAGAACAAATACAATGCTTTTTCCATTTAGATTTTAAAAAATATTTATTAAAATACCATTTTGGCTTATTTACACATATATTGTATATGTCACTCTTGTACATACTTAGGAAAAAGTGTAAGCAAGATAACTTGATTAAGGTACTACCAAAACATTTTCACAGCAGCTATCATGACTGTATTATAGTAAATCCAAAACTCTACCTTAGTCAGTGGCAACTCCATTCATTGCCTGGGATAAAGGTATATCCCTCCAGAGCACATTTACTTTTGCTTCTGTCCTTGTGGAGCCTACAATTGGTTTTCCTTGAACACTTGATGTACACTTTTTTAGAATCTTATTTTAGATTCTGTCATTCTCCATCTGTAAATGCTTTGCATTTCTCTTTTTTAAAAAACTCTAACCTGAAGTGTAGTGATCTGGGGGAGAGGTGGCAAGAGTTATAGATGGCGTGGAGTATTCTAGATATGGGAACTCTTCATACCTTCAAAGAGTTACAGTCAGCACTGGCTCCTCTGCCTCTTTGGCCTAAGGGCTCCACACTTGTTGCTCTTGTCTGGGATGGGAGCCCTTTCTTGCTCCACATTAGATAAATAGGAGCAGGATAGTAAATGCTAGACCTATTTGGCTGCTCGTTCTGTGGATTCCCAAATAATCACTTAGTTTTCCTCCAAATTTCCTCCAGTTCCCTAAATCAGCTACCTCTGTCTTGAAGTACCCCTTAAGCTGCTTCTGCACATCTTTTTTTGTTGATTTTGGGCTGTGACTTCTCTTTCAATAACTTCCTCTGCTTCCTATATTTCAGAGATTTCATATGCTTTCTAAACCAACATAACCATTCTTTATTGTTGTCCTAGGCTGTCATGGACTTATTAATGTTATTTTTCTATTTCTGAAAATCTGGGGAGGAATGTAAGTCTAGAATATGCATTCATACTACACAATCTCTATTCTCATCTACCAGCATTTTAATAGTGGTTATGACTTGGTAATTTGAAATTTGTATTTGTTGTATTTTTAAACTTCTCTCTAATGTCTGCACATTACTTGGATTATATATTTTTAACCTGAAAAATAATTGAAGTCAACTTGTACAAAAGCAAAAGTGAAACTGTCTCCTCTTCCCCACTTCCAGTCCCACTCCTCAGTTAACCATGATCTGCATCAGAATTTCACAATCTTGGTACTGTGCCACATAAGCCAGATAATTCTTTTTTTGTGAGCTGTCCTGTCCATAGTGGGATGTTTAGCATCATCTGTGGTCTTTACCAAGAATGCTTATAACAACTCCAAGTTGTGACAACCAAAAATGTCCTCCGACATTGCCAAAATCATTTCCCCTCAGGGGAAAAGATCATCTATGGTTGAGAACTATTGGCTGAGATATATTTCTATGAATTTACAAGTGCATACACACACACATTTAAAGAAAAATAACTCATTGTATCAAAATAGAAAATGATAAAACCTGTTGGCCTATGTACCTCTAAGTAAATATGCTAAAATATGCTCTTTGAAACTAGCCTGATGCTAAGAGTGTTATATGAAAAAAAAAAATGTTCTGTGGTCAGATAAATCTGAACACTATTAAGTTAACAAAATTACATCATTTTCTTTCCTAAGTGACTACTCTGAACCTTTAAGTTACTACTGTGCATTGTGAATCTCCAAGCAAGAGCTATCAATATAACTGTACTATTCCCCAAGTGTATATGACTCTAGAATCTTTATTATCTTTACTTCATGGAACATTTCATGGGACTAATGTATTTAACTTATATGCAGAGTACATCATGAGAAATGCTGAGCTGGATGAAGCATAAGCTGGAATCAAGATTGCTGGGAGAAATATCAGCAACCTCAGATATGCAGATGACACCACCCTTATGGCAGAAAGTGAAGAAGAACTAAAGAGCCTCTTGAGGAAAGTGAAAGAGGAGAATGGAACAGCTGGCTTAAAGCTCAACATTCAGAAAATGAAGATCATGGCATCTGGTCCCATCACTTCATGGCAAATAGATGGGGAAACAGTGGAGACAGTGTCAGACTTTATTTTTTGGGGCTCCAAAATCACTGTAGATGGTGACTGCAGCCGTGAAATTAAAAGACGCTTACTCCCTCGTGGCTCAGATGGTAAAGCATCTGCCTGCAATGCGGGAGACCCGGGTTCGATCCCTGGGTTGGGAAGATCCCCTGGAGAAGGAAATGGCAACCCATTCCAGTACTCTTGGCTGGAGAATCCCACGGACAGAGGAGCCTGGTAGGCTACAGTCCATAGGGTCGCAAAGAGTCGGACACGACTGAGCGACTTCACTTCACTTACTCCTTGGAAGGAAAGTTATGACCACCCTGGACAGCATACTAAATAAAAAGCAGAGACATTACTTTGTCAACAAAGGTCTGTCTAGTCAAGGCTATGGTTTCTCCAGTGGTCATGTATGGATTTGAGAGTTGGACAATAAAGAAAGCTGAGTGCTGAAGAGTGATGCTTTTGAACTGTGGTGTTGGAGAAGACTCCCGAGAGTCCCTTGGACTGCAAGGAGATCCACCCAGTCCATCCTAAAGGAGATCAATCCTGGGTGTTCATTGGAAAGACTGATGCTAAAGCTGAAACTCCAATACTTTGGCCACCTGATGTGAAGAGCTGACTCATTTGAAAAGACCCTGATGCTGGGAAAGATTGAGGGCCAGAGGAGAAGGGGACGACGGAGGATGAGATGGTTGCATGGTATCATCGACTTGATGGACATAGGTTTGGGTGGACTCCAGGAGTTGGTGATGGACAGGGAGGCCTGGCGTGCTGCGGTTCATGGGGTCACAAATATCGGACATGACTAAGCAACTGAACTGAATTGAATGTCTGTAGAAACCCACTGGGAAACTCCACCTTGATACTCTGAGTGTAAGCAAGTCCATGGAAGATTTTAAGCAAATATAAAGCTGAAACAAACAAAGAACTAATTTATGTTCCCAGTATTTTCCCACTCTATTTTAACCTTGAGGGAAATCAAGTAAGTAGGTTCAGCAGCTGAATTAGATTGAAGCAATTTGGCAGGCCTACTTGGCACACAAAAGGTATGTGACTCTCACTACCCAGGCCAGTTATTTATGGAATACTACTAGTTGTGCCAGAGAGAAAAAAAGATACCACTACCATTTTAGAAGAGGCTTATCTCATGAGTGGCTATCACAGTTTGAATTTTTTCCCTTCTGCCTCAGATTCCAGGCCACTAAATTATTTTTTGTCCCTCATTGGAGTAGGTGGATAAAATTACTGTTTTCAACAGAATTACAATAGCACAGATTTTTTTTTCTTAAATTTCATCAGCTTTCTGACCATTTACTGGGATCTTTATATTTTAAAGCAAAAACTTAGTGGAATACAAATAAATGAGGATTCTTCATAATATTTTCCTAAGCCTGCTCGACATTTCTCAGGTGTGGTAAATTGAAGGCATTTTGTTTCTGACCTGCCTCTTGAGAAATCTGTATGCAGGTCAGGAAGCAACAGTTAGAATGGGAGATGGAACAACAGACTGGTTTCAAATAGGAAAAGGAGTATGTCAAGGCTGTATATTGTCACCCTGCTTATTTAACTTCTATGCAGAGTACATCATGAGAAATGCTGGACTGGAAGAAACACAAGCTGGAATCAAGATTGCCAGGAAAAATATCAATCATCCCAGATATGCAGATGACAGCACCCTTATGGCAGAAAGTGAGGAGGAACTAAAAAGCCTCTTGATGAAAGTGCAAGTGGAGAGTGAAAAGGTTGGCTTAAAGCTCAACATTCAGAAAAAGAAGATCATGGCATCCGGTCCCATCACTTCATGGGAGATAGATGGGGAAACAGTGGAAACAGTGTCAGACTTTATTTTTGGGGGGCTCCAAAATCACTGCAGATGGTGATTGCAGCCATGACATTAAAAGACGCTTACTCTTTGGAAGAAAAGTTATGACCAACCTAAATAGCATATTCAAAAGCAGAGACATTACTTTGCTGACTAAGGTACGTCTAGTCAAGGCTATGGTTTTTCCTGTGGTCATGTGTGGATGTGAGAGTTGGACTGAGAAGAAAGCTGAGTGCCGAAGAATTGATGCTTTTGAACTGTGGTGTTGGAGAAGACTCTTGAGGGTCCCTTGGACTGCAAAGAGATCCAACCAGTCCATTCTGAAGGAGATCAGCCCTGGGATTTCTTTGGAAGGAATGGTGCTAAAGCTGAAACTCCAGTACTTTGGCCACCTCATGCGAAGAGTTGACTCATTGGAAAAGACTCTGATGCTGGGAGGGATTGGGGGCAGGAGAAGGGGACGACAGAGGATGAGATGGCTGGATGGCATCACTGACTTGATGGACGTGCGTCTGAGTGAACTCCGGGAGTTGGTGATGGACAGGGAGGCCTGGCATGCTGCGATTCATGAGGTCGCTAAGAGTCAGACACGACTGAGTGACTGAACTGACTGACTGACAGATTATAGGGTGTGGGCAGGGGTGCATTGCCAAGAGACACTGCTGACTCAAATGAAGGCAGCCTGAGGTCAGTTAGGTGTCCTGTCATGTAAAAGACATCAGGGATAAAAAGAAGCAACATCCGTGCCCCCCGTCTCTTCTTCTGCTCATGAATGAAATGAGAAGGTGAAAGGCTAAAAAAGAAATGAAAGCCAAATGCAGAAGATGTAGAGGGTTGTATTCGTGGCACCACTGCACCATTTCCAAGCTGATTATTCAATATTCTGAATCATGAGAGAGAGAAAAAAATGAAAAAAAAAAAAAAAGCTTATTCAGTGGGACCAGAGAAGAAAAAGTGAAGTCTATTTCATATTTATCTAAACAGTCTTAATTTCAATTTTTAATAGAAAAGCATCATTTATAAGAGGGCTGTGTCACACTCTTTTTTCTTATACATGTTGTCACCAGAGGGAACTAATAAATGTTTATAAAAAGTAAAAACTCTAAAATTTACAAGGATTGCAAAATTTTGGTTAAGTCTATTATCCACTCTGCATTTTTATTTTCCTCTATAAACAGAGATATCTACCACTACCATTCTAAGAAGGTCTTATAAATGAAAATATTTATATTTATAATTATCTTAAATGAAGGTCTCAAATTTTTAATCTAAAACTATATTTTAAATTCAGATGGATTTTTGACATAATCACTTATGACAGGTTTTAGCTGTTATAGAAATTTATGTTAAAAAATAAATCTGGACTTTGAGAAGCAGTGGTGGTAAACTATTACTCCCAGGGCGCTATGTGCTTGGGGCTTTCATTTTTTTTTCCTTCACTCTCAGCCTGATGCTGTGTCCTGACTGTGTGTGTAATCCAAGAAGACTGTCTGAGTACTGGGGGATAAGTTAAGGGTAGAATTAGATTGAGTGAGATGGGAATATAAAGCACTAAAGAATTTAGGGGACTCTGAATCCTTCGAAAAAATAATTCTTCTCCACCACAAGAAGAGGGGGAAGGACAGATAGAAGTGAAATTATGCAAGACTCTTTGTGACCCCGTGGACTGTAGCCCACCATGCTCCTCTGTCCATGGGATTCTCCAGGCAAGAGTACTGGAGTGGGTTGCCATTTCCTTCTCCAGGGCATCTTCCCGACCCAGGGATCAAACCCAGGTCTCCCACATTGCAGACAGACGCTTTAACCTCTGAGCCACCAGGGAAACTCCAAAAGAGAATACACATAGACACAATGCTGTTTTGTACAAAACTCAATTTAGTAAAATGTTTATTTTGGAATATTAAAAAGTATCATTTCTTTGAACAGTAATTACAGGTTTACTAATTAATGGTACACATCACAAGTTTTTATTTATTTATTGTTACAAATGAAGCAAGGAAAAACTTGAGAATTAAAGAGATTATCATTATTTTGGTAAAACAGAAGAAAGTAATTATGTGTTCAGGACTTGGTGTCAAGCAGATATGGAAATGACTTGTTTTCCAAAATGGAAGAGAATGAGGAAAAAAAGAAAAATAACTCAACCAAAACTTAAATTGTGTCAAATGTGAACTTGGTCTTCTGGTGGGCTGCCGCCCATAGGGTCGCAGAGTTGGACACGACTGAAGTGACTAAACACGCATGCACGTGAACTTGGTCTTACTAGTCTCAGATGCTGTAGTCTCGGAACTTGTCTTTGCATTTTCTCCTACTTCTAATTCTTCATTTTTATCATCACAATAAACAGTAGAAAACTATAAGGGATTCCCTGCATGGAGAAAAGCTTCTCTACTTTTACTTCTCTCTAAAATAAAGCTGATGTAAAAGAGGATAAATAAATTTCAAACTTGTCATCCTCTTTACAGTATGTTTGGTAAAATTACAGGCTAAATTCAACAGGTATACACAGCAAGATCTTTTCATCTGAAATTTGGAAACAAAAGCCAGATGTCGACTCACCCTGTTCGTCTGTAAAGACTGACTGTCTTTGGAAGGGGCTAACTCTGCATTCACAAGTAATGCAATTGAGCCAAGCTAGCAAATTGTTTCACCCCACTCCAGTACTCTTGCCTGGAAAATCCCATGGATGGAGGAGCCTGGTAGGCTGCAGTCCATGGGATCGTAAAGAGTTGGACACGACTGAATGACTTCCCTTTCACTTTTCACTTTCATGCATTGGAGAAAGAAATGGCAACCCACTGCAGTGTTCTTGCCTGGAGAATTCCAGGGATGGGGGAGCCTGGTGGGCTGCCGTCTATGGGGTTGCACAGAGTCGGACATGACTGAAGCAACTTAGTAGCAGCAGCAGCAGCAACAGCAAAATGTTTGCTTTTTTACTGAAGATTTGTGGATACAAAAAGGGGTCTCACACAAAAGTTCAGCATTCCTCCAGAAAATCCCCATAAACTGTTTCTTCTCTGAGGAAATCTCTTCCCAGCTTCTAGTCACCAGGTACCTCTTCTTTGCTGTTCCATTCCTTGCCTTGATCTGCTCCCAAGAAAATCTTAGTCCTGCTACTTCTTCCCAGTCATTTTATTTTTCAAAGCAACTTCTTTCTTCCCATGATGTAACACAATTTGCTTTATCCAGTTGATAAAAGCTTTTTAAGCTTTTTTTTTTTCTCTGAAGTAGACTTAAAATGTTGCATTAGTTTCAGGTACACAGCAAAGTAATTCAATTATATATATATTTTCAGACCCTTTCCCATTATAGGTTATTACAAGGTATCGAATATAGTTCTCTGTGCTAGATAGTAGGTCTTTTTAAAATCTATTTTGTATATAGTAGTGTGTATCCCAAACTGCTAATTAATCCCTTTCCCTCTCATTATTTAGTTTGTATTAGTTCTACTTTGTCACATCTAATATTTATACATTATTCGTTCTTTGTCTTCATGTTTTATTTGTAATAAGCTACAGTCATGTTTTACACACACACACGCGCGCGTGCGCACACACACACACATATATATGTTTACCAGCTGAGCATATCATGGTTTATATATTTGTATGTGTGTGTGTGTGTGTGCATGTGTTTGAGAGTGTGAGTGTGAGTCACTCAGCTGTGTCTGACTCTTTGCGACCCCATGGACTGTAGCCCACCACGCTCCTCCGTCCATGGGATTTCCCAGGCAAGAATACTGGACTGGGGGGCCTATCCCTTCTCCAGCAGATCTTCCCAACCCAGGAATCGAACTGGATCTCTTGCATTGCAGGCAGATTCTTTACTAGCTGAGCTACCAGGAAAGCCCTAATATATATATATATATATATACACACACACATACCCTAATATACATACATATATACATATATATATACACACACACACACACAATTTTGGCTGATGTTTTTTCTCAGTTATTGTTTGGTTGGATGAAATTCATTTCCTAGAACTATGCTGTCTAAAATTGAGTCAGCAGCTGCATGTGGATATGGAGCACCTGAAATACGATTTGATAAGCCCTAGTAGTTTTCTGGTCGAAGACAATGGCAATCCACTCCGGTACTCTTGCCTGGAAAATCCCATGGACAGAGGAGCCTGGTAAGCTGCAGTCCATGGGGTCACTAAGAGTCGGACACGACTGAGCGACTTCACTTTCACTCTTCACTTTCATGCATTGGAGAAGAAATGGCAACTCACTCCAGTGTTCTTGCCTGGAGAATCCCAGGGACGGGGGAGCCTCGTGGGCTGCTGTCTATGGGGTCACACAGAGTCAGACACAACTGAAATGACTTAGCAGCAGCAGCAGCAGTTTTCTGGTAACATCTTTAGGATTTTCTATGTGTAGAAACTTTTCTATGTGCAAGCAGTGACAGTTTTACTTCTTTTCCAGATTGGATTCTTTTTACTTCTTTTTCTTCTCTGATTTCCATATCTAGGACTTCCAAAACTACATTGAATAACAGTGGCAAGTGTGGATATCCTTGTCTTATTCCTGATCTTAGAGGAAATACTTTCAGTTTTTCACCTTTGAGAATGATCTTTGCTGTGAATTTGTCATATATGGCCTTTATTATGTTGAGTTAGGTTTTCTCCATGCCTGCTTTATGGACAGTTTTTTTTTTAAATCATAAATGGGTGTTGAATTTTGTCAAAAGCTTTCTTTGCATCTATTCAGATAATCATATGGTTTTAATTCTTCAATTTGTTGATGTGGCATATCACATTAATTGATTTGCATATGCTGAAGAAAGCTTGCATCCCTAGGATAAATGTCACTTGATCATGGTGGATGATCCTCATAATGTGCTGTTAAATTTGGTTTGCTACTGTTCTGTTGAAGATTTTTGCATCTGTGTTCATCAGTGATACTTGCTTGTGATTTTCTTTTTTTGTAATATCTTGTCTAGTTTTGGTGTCAGGTGATGGTGCCCTGTAGAATGAGTTTGGGAATGTTCCTTCTGCGACTTTTTCAAAGGATTTCAGCAGGATAGGTGTTGACTCTTCTGTAAATATTTGAAGTCTCTTAGAGGAAAACATGGGCTTCCCTGATGGCTCAGAAGATAAAGAATCTGCCCACCAATGCAGGAGACACAGGAGATGGATGTTTGATCCCTGATCGGGAAGATCCCCCGGAGGAGGAAATGACAAACCACTCTACTATTCTTGCCTGAAAAATCCCATGGACAAAGAAGCCTCACCCCTCCTTCACAGGGTCACAAAGAGTTGGACACAACTGAACGACTAAACACACAGAGGAAAACATAGGAAGAACACTCTCTGGCAAATCATAGCATCTTTTTTGATCCACCTCCTACAGTAGTGAAAATAAAAACAGAAATAAACAAATGGGACCTAATTAAACTTAAAAGCTTTTCTGCAGCAAAGGAAACAATAAAGAAAACCAAAAGACAACCCGCAGAAAGGGAGTAAATATTTGCAAATGAAGTGACTGACAAGTGACTGTATACTCTCCAAAATATACAACAGCTCCTGTAGCTCAATATGAAAAAAAAAAAAATCAAACAACTAAATCACCCAATTAAAAAAATGGGTGAAAGATCCAAATTCTCCAAAGAAGACATACAGATAACCAACACACACACACACACACACACACACACACACAATGGAATATTACTCAGCCATAAAGAATAAAATAATGTCATTTGCAGCAACATGGATGGACCTAGAGATTGTCATGCTGAGTGAAATAATTCAGAGAAAAACAAATATCATATGATACTGCTTATATGTGGAAACTAAAAAAAATGGTACAAATGAACTTATTTACAAAAAAGAAATAGAGTCACAGATGTAGAAAACAAACTATGGTTACTGGGGTGGGGAGGAAGCAGGGGTTGAGGGAAGGGATAAATTGGGATACTGGGATTGACATTTATACACTACTGTATATAAAATAGGACTTCCCTGGTGGTCCACTGGCTAAGACTCCATGCTCCCAATGCAGGGGGCCCAAGTTCGATCCCTGGTCAGGGAACTAGATCGTGTGGCACAGGTAAAGGTTCACAGCTACAACTAAGAGCTTGAATGCCAAAGATTCCATGTGCCACAGCTAAGACCAAGGGCAGCCAGCTAATAAGGAACTATGTATAGTACAGGGAACTCTTCTCAGTACTCTGTAATGACTTATATGGGAAAAGAATCTTAAAGAGAGTGGATATATGTATATGTATAGCTGACACTCTTTGCTGTACAGAATAACTAACACAACATTTTAAATTAACTATAATAAAAATTCTTAAAAATTTAAAAAAGAAATGTAATTTGACTGAACTGAGATGTGGCATTAAATGTAATCTACAGACTGGATTTCAAAAACTTAGCACAAAAATTATACAATATCACATGGATAATTTTATATGGATTATATATTGAGATTTTAATACTTTTAATATTTTGGGTATATTGTGTTAGATGATGTATATTTTTAACTTCACCTTTTTTACTTTAAAAAAATTGGCTGAGAAAAAGTATCCAAGAGTCAAAGATATCAAAAACTAAGAATCTGTTTCATTGTGTGTAAAAAACAAGAAAGGATGAAGACATCTAGGGAAAGGGAGACAATAATTGATTCTTAGAGTCTTCATACAAACAGATGAACATGATTTAGAGTTTTAATCATTTGCAAGTTGCTTGCTTCACATAATAACATATTGTGTTGGCTGATTATCAAGCTGTTGTCTTTCAGTTTCAAACCTATCCTTCCATCCTCTGTGAGATGCTATGGCTGGTACTTTGCAGTCCTGTTTCTGCTTTGTCACATTTCTGCTCTGGTGTTATCTTCTGCCAATAGGGGGCGCTAGAGGAAGACAAACAAGCTGAAGGAGGAAAACTGGACTAGATGCTTTTTGGTTTGCTTCTTGTACTGCTTTTACTTCCTGTTCCTGTCGTTTGGTTGGAGCAGCCATTGGTTTCTTAAGGAATCTTGGTCCATATTTGTAGTTTTTTTTTGTTTTTTTTTTTGTTTTTTTTTTTTAGCACCAGCCCTATCACAGCCTCTCAGAGGTACCAGCATCTGCCACCCAGGAAGGTCTCCTCCCAAGTTTGAGTCCCAATGCTATAGATCCCTTCATCCAAACTTTCCAGTTTTAAGTAATTGGATTCAGTTTTCTATTTACATTTATTTGGAATAAAGTCCAAAAGTATTACCTCTTTTAGAGGGCAAATTACTTAATACAGTGGACAAGGTTGCTTCTCTGCTGAACACTTCCTAGTCAATTTTTAAAAAATTAAATTTGTACTATGACTCAGGAAAGAATTTATGTTTATGTCACTGTACTTTCAAGAAGTCTTATACCAATTTATATCTTCATTTGCTATGTATGAATGCCTGTTTTATTTAATGATCAAATTATGATTATAAAAGAAATACACATTTATAAGAGAAAATTTAAAAAATACATAAAATTGAAGAAGTAGATTAAAAAGAGACCAAAAACAAAATGAAAAGCAATCTATGGACTGGGAAAAAATATTTGCAAACAACACTACCAACAAGGGACTAATTTCCAAAATATAGAAACAGCTCACACAGCTTAAAATGAAAAACTAAACAAGCCAATCAAACAGTGGACAAAAGACCTAAATAAACATTTTTCCAAAAGAAGACATACAGATGGCCAGCAGGCACATGAAAAGATGCTCAACATCACTAATTATTACAGAAATGCAAATCAAAACTACAAAGAGTTACCACTTAACACTGGTCAAAATAGCCATCATTCAAAAACTTTACAAATAATAAATGCTGGAGAGGGTTTGGAGAAAAGGGAACACTCCTACAGTGTTGGTGGGAATGTCAGTTGCTACAGCCACTATGGAGAACAGTATGGAGGCTCCTCAAGAAACTAAAAATAGAGTTACCATATGATCCAGCAATTCTTTCCTGGGTATGTATCTGGAGAAAACTCTAATTTGAAAAGATACACACACCCTGATGTTCACTGCAGCACTATTTACAATGGCTAAGATGTGGAAACAACCTAAATGTCCATCAACAGATGAATGGATGAAGAAGATAAATATATATATATGTTGTGTTTGTTGCTCAGTCATGTCTGACTCTGTGCAATGTCATGGACTGTAGCCTGCCAGGCTCCTCTGTCTATGGAATCCTCCAGGTAAGGATACCAGAAGGGGATGCCATTTCCTTCTCCAGACCCAGGGATTGAACCCAGCTCTCCTCCACTGCAGGCAGAATTTTTTACTGTCTGAGCCACCAAAGAAGCCATATGTATATATAAAATATATTTATATATACACATATACAATTATATATCTACATATATACATACAATTATATATACACAAATATATATTATATATATCATATAATATATACATATTGTATATATATATACACACAATTCTTTTATTCCATGGCTGAGTAAAATTCCATATATCAGTCAGTTCATTTGCTCAGTCACGTCTGACTCTTTGCGACTCCCATGGACTGTAGCATGCCAGGCTTTCCTGTCCATCACCATCTCCCAGAGCTTGCTCAAACTTGTGTCCATCAAGTCAGTGATGCCATCCAACCATTTCATCCTTTGTCATCCCCTTTTCCTCCTACTTTCAATCATTCCCAGCATCAGGGTCTTATATATATGTATATACAATTCTTTTCTGATATTCCGTGTGTGTGTGTGTATATATATATACACACATAATTCTTTTCTATGGCTGAGTAATATTCCATTGTATACAATGAAATATTAGCCATAGAAAAGAATGAAATATGCCATATGCAGCAACATGGATGGACCTAGAGATTATCATACTGAGTGAAGAGAAAGATATGATATCACTTATGTGGAATCTAAAAAAATGATACAAAGGAACTTATTTACCAATAGAAATAGATTCACAGACATAGGAAACAAACTTATGGTTACCAAAGGGGATAGCAGAGGCGGCTGCTGCTGCTAAGTCGCTTCAGTCGTGTCTGACTCTGTGCGACCCCATAGATGGCAGCCCACCAGGCTCCCCCATCCCTGGGATTCTCCAGGCAAGAGTCCTGGAGCGGGGTGCCATTGCCTTCTCCGATAGCAGAGGTGGGGAGAGATAAATTAGGGGTTTGGGATTAATGTATACACACTACTCTATACAAAATAAGGACTTTCCAGGTGGTGCTAATTTTAAAGAATCTGCCTGCCAGTGCAGGAAACATAAGAGATGTGGGGTTCGATTCCTGAGTTGGGAAGATCCCCTGGAGGAGGGCATGGCAGCTCACCCCAATATTCTTGCCTGGAGAACCCCATGGACAGAGGAGCCTGGTGGGATATAGTACAAAGGGTCGCAAGAGTTGGACATGACTGAAGTGACTTAGCACGAATACATATATAAAATAGGTAAACAATAAGGACAGACTGTATAGCACAGGGAACGATAGTCAATATTTTATAATAACCTATGATGGAAAAGAATCTGAAAAAGAATACATTTTTGTAAAAAATAAAAGTACATTTTGTAAATATGTATATACCATATATATATATATATATATATATATATATATATATATATCTGAATCACTTTGCTGTTCACCTGAAACACAATATTGTACATTAGCTATACTTCAATTTTTAAAAATGGTTTTAAAAAGATACATATTATTAATATTTGTATAACAAATTCTAACAATTTAGAAATTAAAAGCAAAAAGTGTTTTACCTCTTTCCCTTCTGTTTCTTTAAATATTTATTTATTTGGCTGCACCAGGCCTTAGCTGTGGCATGTGGGATCTTTAGTTGTGGCATCTGAACACTTAGCTGTAGCATATGGGATCCAATTCCCTAACCAGGGATCAAATTCCGGGCCCCCTGCACTGAGAGCAGGGAGTCTTAGCCACTGGACCACCAGGGAAGTCCCTCCATTCTTTTTCTAATTCCAATTTCTAGAAACTATCTTGCTTTCTAAATATCATTACAGTATATTTTTCATTTTATTATGAACTTTGGTATAAATACTTAATATAGCATTATATCCCTGGTGTCTCAGTGATAAAGAATCTGCCTACAATATAGGAGACATAGGTTTGATGTGTGCAGGAGACATGGGTTTGATCCCTGTGTTGGGAAGATACCCTAGAGGAGGAAATGGGGACCCACTCCAGTATTCTTGCCTGGAAAATTCCATGGACAGAGGAGCCTGGGGGCTACAGTCCATGGGAACACAAAGAGTTGGACACGACTGAGCATGCATGCATATATTGGCATGAATATACACAAATTTATTTACACACTCTCAGAGGGTTTGATTGTTTCTAATATTTCCATAAGTTTTGTAGTTAACATCTTTGTACAGACTTTGTTTTTTTGAATTTAATTTTTTTCCCCTGAAGCAGAATCACTCAGTGAAAGGTTATTGATATTTTTAAGGTCTTACTATCTACTGTAAAATTGCTTTTGAAAAAATTAAGAACAATAGAATTTCAAATACTGGAATTTTGAATACCACGACTGATAACAGATTCTCAATTCTTATTTTGAGGCATTTTCTTTGTTATTGTAAAGCCGCTTTACACAGTTGCCTTTTTAGCTACATTACTAACTGCATTGCCTGTCCAGTCATATCCTCCCTGATGAAACTGATTCCAAATAAAAGCTATTTCAATCTCTAAAAAATGTATCTATTTTACCCCAGAGGAACAACACCTGCCAATTTTATGTCCTTGGGATATCTTATTGGACACTCTCTCAGTGGCGGTCAAGCTTTAAAGTACATAATAACCCCAAGGATGGGATTGGTGGCAGAAGTGTGTGTCAGTATGCAGACTGTGGGCCTGAACTCTAGAGAGTCTGAATCAGTAGACTTAGGGTAAGGGCCCTGGAATCTGTATTTTTAACGAGGGATTCTGGCCATGGCCTCTCACTGTACAAAGAGAAACTCTACTTTGTGGATTAAGTCACTGATTCCTAATGTTTGTTTTGTGGTGAATAGTGGTTGATTGTGAAAAGCTAGCCAGCCAGTGGGTAAAAATAAATGTGGGCAATGCAGGGATAAACATATTAAATGGGTTTAAATATATATTTTCAGAATTTTTAGTATGCTGAAGATGTTTTGTGGATTTCCAAGGATGGCTTTGTAGAATATTCCAAATTTCTATGATTCACTGAATTCATTTCATTGTTTATTTAGTTTGTTTTGGGTGGGCCAACTATTAACATCTGATGTTCCTAGGAACAAAATTTGATAATCCTGGATTAAATGATTTTTCTATTACAGCATTTCCTTTTATCCCCTTAGTATCTTGAAAAATTTAATAAACTTCCACAGACACATAGCTTTTTCTAAAAGTTTAGGCAAAATAAAATCTTTTTATTTTGTAAAGCTAAATTATCAGAGCTGAACTAAGTGAATTACTAGCAAAAAATGTATTAACTTTTTTTCTTTATTCAAACGCCTTTTCTGTTCATTCTCTTAATAAAAAAATGTAGCAAAGAAATCTTTTTTGAGGCTCTCTATTTCCTATTAGTGTCTGTTAACTAAGCAAGATGCAATCTAGAAGAACTTCATATAATAGAAATAAGGCCCACGTGA
Source organism: Oryx dammah (assembly GCF_014754425.2). Classification (NCBI taxonomy): domain Eukaryota; kingdom Metazoa; phylum Chordata; class Mammalia; order Artiodactyla; family Bovidae; genus Oryx; species Oryx dammah. Next base: position 70,499,919 of record NW_024070186.1, on the reverse strand, counting down.
CCAAAAATTTAACACTCATCCAACAACAATTCCATTAGAAGTGGCAGAATCGTTATTGTTTAGAATTTCTGATGTTGGGGTTTTATTCAAAGGGTTATAAAAAAGGTCCTCTGAAATGCTCCCATAGCAAATTATTTTGGCTGAATTATAACTCCTTAAAAGTGGGGTTTTATTATAATGGATACAGAGTTAGAATAAACTCTAACAGCATTTGTAGGCAACACTGTATAATGAGGATTGAGTGCATTGCTATATTATGACTGCAAGTGTATCTTTTCACTATCTTAGTAAAGCACTCCTAGCTTTTATACACAGTGCTATTGGTCAAGTACTCTGTGAGCCTCCCTGTTTCTTTTTATCTGATTGCTTAACACAACTTCTGCATACGAAGCACCACAATTCCAGATGACCCTGTCAGGCTTAAATTATTAGCCTGGATCACTCGCCTGTTAGAAATGTTCTACATATTTATTTGTAGAAGTAAATAACAGCTTCAACTTAACATATCAACAATTCTATAAAACATTCTAGCCAATTTGGATGAGTATAGAATATGGATGCTTCTTAATAGCAGCATCTTAAATTTGGTTGACTAATAAGAATAGGAAGGACAATGAAGGTTAACTAACTTTGTACTGAGGTTTTAAAATTTCAAAACATTTAAAACACAGATCAAATTAGAGAAAACTTGAAATAGTTCTGTTTTTATCTCCATTTTACAGAGGTGGAGAAACTGAGACTCAACTAAATTAAGTGACTCATCAATAGTGTCTTACTGAGGAAATGAGACAGCTAGGACTCAGAATCAGGTAATTTGATGTGAAAGCCTATATTCTTTCTATCACGTGAAACTTCACTTCTCCAAGTCACCTTCCATTCAGACAGTATAAACTCCAAGAGAACTTGGTTGTTTAAATCTGCACTCACCTTCCAGATTACCAAGGAATCCATTAACTTCCCAGTTACACTTTTCATGTAATTTCATGAAGGCAATGGGATATAGATTACAAAGATCTGGTTTGAGTACTGGCTGCATCATTTACTAGTCTTGTGACCTTGAAAATGTTAAACTTCCATGAGCCTGGATCCTGTTTGTAAAACTGGGGATAGTAGCACTTACTTCAGGGGGTTGATGAATTAAATTAATGCTATGAAGTTATGAAAAAATATATGGGTGTATCCAGCATAATACCAAGGATACCATTAACTTTTTAAGAAATGGAGTGGTAGCTATTTTTAACATTATTTGCCACAGTATCGAATTTTACCTAACCCCCTTGCTCCTGGAAAACAGTGGTGATTAATATGTTCCTCCTACCCCTTGTGTTTTGAAAAATAACTTGGTAAGACTCACAGATACCTCCCTTGCTTAAATGTAACAAAGCCAGACACAGACCCTTAAAATTTCTTTTCCTTACCTCAGAAATGATTAGACAAACTGCTTATTCCCATTGATCAGCTGGAACAAAACACTTGCTAACCAAAATTTGATTTGGTTTTGACTGGCTTTCCAAACTTCTCTCTACCCTCCAGGACCTTGAACTTGGGCCCACTCCCATCCTGAACCAGCATACAATCTTTTCTAAGAAAGGGAAAAGTGGGAGGGCAGGAGAGAGAGAGAACAAGCTCTTTGGTGTCTCAATATAAGGACACTGATCCTATTGAATCAAGGTCCCCCTCAATGACTTCATTTAATCTTAATTACTTCCTTACTCTATAAATAGCCAAACTAGGGATTGGGGCTTCAACATATGTATTTTGGGGGAACACATAAATTCAGTCCATAGTACACATACTTGGTATAGAAATTTAGGTAGGTGAGTGTATGAAATAACTAGTGAAAGTGGTCTACTTTCCCTTTCTACTTCCCAGAGAAAACCACTGCTCCAGTCTTTTTCTTATACTCACACCAACATATATGAGGGGAGGCTACATATTCCCTTAGGCATGAATAAATGTAGCCACATATGTATAGTTTATTTTTCGGTATTGATGGGATCAGACATTCCACATTGTTCTGCATTTTGTTTTTTCAGTTTATGTTACATCCTAGACAGCTTTCCAACTCAATTCATATGGATCTATTTTATTATTTTAAAGAGCTACTTAGACTCATTGTTGGTATCATCATTCATTGAAGGATGCTTTGGATATTCTCATTATTTTCACCTATGCTACCTTTTAAACATTTTAAATCAAGGATAAAAATCAGTTAGTCTAAGTCTAATTTTGAACAAATGAAACATATACTTTTTTTTTGTTTTTTGCAGAGGATGAGATGTTTAGATAGCATTACTAACTCAATGGGCATGAATTTGAACAAACTTGGAGATAGTGAAGGACAGGGAAGCCTGGTGTGCTACAGTCCTTGGAGTCCCAAAGAGTTGGAGACGACTTAGTGACTGAATAACAATATATTTTTTAGGGCTTCTCGGGTAGCACTAGTCATAAAGAGTCTGCCTGCCAATTCAGAGATACTTGACTTGTGGTTTTCATCCCTGGGTTGGGAAGATCCCCTACAGTAGGAAATGTCAAGCCACTTCAATCTTCTTGCTTGGAAAATTCCATGGACAGAGGAGTCTGGCAGGCTACAGTCCATGTGGCTGCAAAGAGTTGGACGTGACTGAGCAACTAAGCACATGCATTTTTAAAAGGCTAGAAAAAAAACAAATGAAGCGGGGAAAGTGCTTATTTCTACAAGGTAGAAATAAGATTGTTATGTTACTTTAAAAAATAATTTGCTATATTTTCTGCCTCACATTTGGTAAAGCTGGGGATCATTTTTTTTTCAGTTTCCATGTACAGTAAGATATTTGGTTTCACTTTTTAAAAATGACCAAAATGACATTTACTTGCAATAGCATCGTTATGATTTTATTTACATAAAGCAGTAAGTTCTTTTGGAGACCTTGTGTGTCAAGGAGAATGTACATGGGATTTTGCATCTGATAGACTCGGGTTTTAAACCTATCCGAACAATGTGGTGTGAAAAGGTTAACGTGGCTTCTCTCGACTCAGTTTCCTCAGCTGCTAAAGAGAGACTTGTGAAAATTAGAGATCAAAGGAGTGAAGAGCCCACTTGTTGCATTCATGCGTGACCAGATAGACTATTTATTTCTCACCTCACATGCCAGTGATGAGTAGAATCTACAATCGGTGTGATGTCCTCCTGACTCTCCTTTGACTGTGCCTGAAATACAGAAGAAATAAAATTGGGGTTCTCTCTATAACAAGTTTACACACAGTTAAGCCAGGCCTGTGTCATTTCTCCTTTAAATTGTTTTTATTCTGTGCACACTTTTCTTGTTCTGCTATGCAAGCATTCTAAGAGTTATGTTGAGTGGAGGAATATGGCTAACTCCAGGCTGTTTTTCAAGAAAAGGTCAGGACAGATGTTGTGGGTCAGATTACTTTGTTCCGTTGGAAAGACTCTGAGGTCTCTGCACTGCTTGGGGGCAGTTCTGCGCACTAGGAGAAATTAGGTCCCTGTCCCAAGCTCCAGCTGGATGTGCTCCCTTGCTCTCACTCAGGTTAGGGCCTGCAGAAGGCCTGGTTCTATAGGGAAGCCTTTACAGAAGGAGTTGGTTTTCTGAAGGCTTTCCGCAGACCACTAGAAAATGACCTGGCTGCAGACTGTTCACAGTCACACTGCTGCCAAAGCCTGGGAGCACAGGACAATCTCCAGTTCTTCACTTTGGTGTTGGAGATGAACTCCTCCCTTTCTGCTCTTAAAGAAAAAAGTACAGCATAGACATTTCAAGGTGTTCAAAGCCAAAAATGTAAAACAAAAAGCCACCCCAAAGTATAGTCTCATATTTGTTCCCGTCCCCACTATTAAAATAACCAGTGCACACAGCTTGTTACATTGGTTCAGTTCAGTTCAGTCCCTCAGTCCTGTCAGACTCTTTGCAACCCCATGGACTGCAGCACACCAGGCTTCCCTGTCCATCACCAACTCCCAAAGCCTGCTCAGACTCATGTCCATTGAGTCGGTGATGCCATTCAACCATCTCGTCCTCAGTCATCCCTTTCTCCTCCTGCCTTCAATCTTTCCCAGCATCAGGGTCTTTTCCAATGAGTCAGTTCTTTGCATCAGGTGGCCAAAGTATTGGAGTTTCAGCTTCAGCATCAGTCCTTCCAATGAATATTCAGGACTGATTTCCTTTAGGACTGACTGGGTTGATTTCCTTGCAGTCCAAGGAACTCTCAAGAGTCTTCTCCAATACCACATTACATTGGTTTTATATTGGAGAAGGAAAGGGCAACATTTTTATATTTATAAAAATATAAATATAGATCCTTAATCCTATATATAGGGTTATAGACACATGTACAAATACTGTTTGTAAGTACACACACACACACACACCCTTAATCCTATCCAGTTGTATTTATTTATTTATTTGGCTAAAAGTGTTATGTTATATATGCATATGACTCATTGGAAAAGACTTTGATGCTGGAAAATATTGAAGGCAGGAGGAGAAGGGGGCGACAGAGGATGAGATGGTTGGATAGCATCACCAGCTCAAAGGATATGAGTTTGAGTAAACTCTGGGGATAGTGAAGGACCGGGAAGTCTAGTGTGCTACAGTCTTTGGGGTAGCAAAGAGTTGGACATGACTTAGTGACTGAACAACAACAGAGAAGGTAGTGTAACTGGGATGCTAGAGTGGCAGACTGAAAAATTATAAACACATTTGGCTTCTATTACTTTAAAAAAGTAATTTCATACATTTTAAACCTCCTTCTCTCATTTTGCACTTCCTTGGAAAGCCTCACTAAGATTTTTCCTCTCAAATTTGCCAATATGTTCATCCATGACCAAGTTTCACTTAGAATAGAGTTTGTGTGGGAAAATTCTCATACCTGCCTAGTTATTACAGTAACTTTTTCTGTGGTTTTGCTTTCTGCAGTTCCAGTTCCTCAAGGTCCTTGTGTTTTGAAATATTAAGTGGAAAATTCCAGAAATAAACAATTCATGAGTTTTTAAATCGCAAGTTGTTCTGAGTAGCATGATGAAATCTTACACCATCCTACTTGCTCATGCCAGGGGTCCCCATTCACCGACATTATCTGCTCCTAACATTCAACCATCATCAAGCTCAGTAGTCCAGGATTACCCAATGCAGATAATTCTTCTTTTGACATATAGTCAGAAGGTCAAATGAAGCCTAACGCTAAGTCACAGTGTCTGTCATTCACCTCACTCTATCTCCTCATGTAGGCATTTTATCATCTCACACCATCACAAGGAGAAGGGTGGGTATAGTATAATAAGATAGAGAAATCACACTTACATAACTTTTATTTCAGTATATAGTTTTAATTATTCTATTTTATTAATAGCTATTGTTGTTAATTTCTTACTGTGCCTAATTTATAAATTAAACTTTATCATACATATATTATTGTTGTTTCAGGCACCACACTGTGCCCAACTCTTTGTAACCCCATGGAGTGCAGCATACCATCATAGGTATATATGTATAAGAAAAATATAGTATATCTATATGTGTGTGTATATGCATAGGATATGCATATGTGTGTGTGTGTGTGTGTGCATATATATAGTATATGGTAGTATTTGGTAGTATCTGAGATTTCAGGTATCTACTGGAGGTCTTGGAACAAATTCTCCTCACATAAGGAGGGACTGTTACATCTTTGTTATCTCTTTCTTTTTTAACTTTGTCCTCTCATTTGAAGACTAATACATGAAAGGGAAGAGGTTTTTTTTTTAAGAAAAAAATAATTTAAGTGTTTGCATTGAACGTCTTTATTCTAGTCTGTTGGTTTTATGTCTAGTCTTATAACCCAGGATTGCAGCTAAAGACATAGTCTTTGTCACAGCATTCTTTGAATTCTGCCCCCCACAGCCAGGCATCATAGTAACAGCATTAGGACTATCTCAGAAACAAGTTATTTATGCCACAATTTAAGGCTTATGTCCTCTTGTACCCTGAGATACACAGAGCAGTTATTTGTGTTCACAGTTTTGACCAAGCCAATAATTGGAAAATAATCACATCCATATGGGCTTTAGGATCTTGAATGGTATTTGGGAGCTAACAAATATTTCTCCTCTAGGAAGCAGGTAGTTGGGAAAAACACAACATGAAGTTTTAGGACGGGTTTGCCCAGCAGCCATATTGTATCTTCCAGGGTTAGTTGCAGAAGAGGACTGGCAGGGAGCACTTTGGTTCCTTCTCCAGGGGATCTTCCCAACCTAGGGATTGAAACTGTGTCTCTTGTGATTGAACCTGCATCTCTTGCTTCTCTGTGTCTCTTGTATTGGCAGGTGGGTCCTTTACCGCTAGCGCCACCTGAGAAGCCCCTTTGGTTCTTCAGAAGAGAGCAAATAGGGATTCGGGCCCTCTGCCATGTTTTTTGGCTTTGGGGCAAATTGTCAGGCCTTAAAAAAAAATACATTGTTCTAATTTACTTGCTTTTTCTAGGTTCACTCTTTATAAAGATCTGTCTTTCCCAAATAGCCTTCAATCCCAGAGGAAAGGGTTACTGGCAGAGATGAATAGGGTGTTTTGGACAATCAATGATTCCTCCTCTTAACTAGTTGCTGCCCATCAAGAGGATAGTTGCTCTTTCTCTCTTCATAATTCATTCAGCCATGGTCCCTGTGGCCCAAATTAGCTGAGGTGAGCAGCAGTGATGAAAATAAAGCCACAGCTTAATTTTCGCACCTGAATTAGGTGTCCTAAAGAAGTCACAATAAGCTGGATTATGTCACACTTAATAAGCACCATCATATTCCCTCAGTAAGTTTTGTTTTAAAGGCCTCTTAACTCTTTTTAAAAAATTATACTTTATATATAACTTCCGTTTTATATAATCTTTATAAGAAACTGCCTACCAGTTCTCCAAAGTGATTGATCACTTTGCATTCCCACCAGCAGTGAACAGAGTTCCAGCTGCTCTACATCTTCATAACTATTTAGTGGTATTGGTTTTTTTTTAAAGTTTTTATTTTATATTGGAATATAGTTGATTAACAGTGTTATTTTCAGGCATACAGCAAAGTGATTCACTTATACATATACACATATCTATTCTTTTTCAAATTCTTTTCACATTTAGGTCATTTCAGAATACTGAACAGAGTTCCCTGTGCTATAAGTAGGTCCTTGTTGGTTTTCTATTTTAAGTGTACCAGTGCATACATGTCATCCCAAATCCCCAGTCTATCCCTCCCACAACAATCCCTCCAAGTAACTGTAAGTTCCTTCTCTAAGTTTATGAGTCTATTTCTGTTTTGTAAATAAGTTCATTTGTATCACTTTTTTAAGATTATGTATATAAGTGATATCATATGATATTTATTTTTATCTGACTTACTTCACTTGGTATGATCATCTCCAGGTCCCTCCATGTTGCTGCAAATGGCATTACATTACTTCATTCTTTTCTATGGCTGAGTAGTAGTCTGTTGTATATACGTGCCACATCTTCTTTATCTTTTCCTCTGTTGATGGACATTTAGATTCATTCCATGTTTTGGCTATTGCAAACAGTGCTACAATGAATATTGGGGTGTATCCTCTTAAACCATGTTTTTTCTCCAGATATATGCCCAGGATTGGGATTGCTGGGTCATATGGGAGCTCTGTTTTTAGTTTTTTAATGTTATATGTAGTAACTGCTAGGTTTTGTAAAATCACTAAAAAGGATCCTTAGTTCAAATTCCCTGAAGGTAAGAAACATGTTCCCAAGGCATGGGGAAAAGAGCTCTCTGTAAGTCCTCAGTGAAGGTTGCTAAGTACAGACTTCTTTCCAGGGACACCTGGTTGAGGAACCATTTCTACTCTGAATCCTCTTCTGAGCTGGCCAACAAGAGTGTGAATTAGTAACACTTGTTTATGTGGAACTATAGATAACAAACATTGCTTTTATTCATTTTCTTGAGTTGGTATCAAAAGAAATCATTTTTATTCCCTTGTATTGCAGCCAAGGCACCACACACATGAACAATCAATATTCATTGTGACTGCCTTTATGTGTTGCATTGTATATCTTCCACTTTGTACCAGAAAAGTCTTTTAACTGCCTGTCTATGCCATGGTGATATCTTTGTGACAAGATGCAAAAGATTAGCACAAAGTAAGAAGAGAATAGGAGCTATTATCTTAGGAAATGTCACATATTGAGTGTTGATTAAAAGAAAACTAGCTTCCCAGGTGGCTCAGTGGTAAAGAATCTGCCTACCAATGCAAGAGACGTGGGTTTGATCCCTGGGTTGGAAAGATACCCTGGGGAAGAAAATGGCAACCCACTCTAGTATTCTTGCCTGGAAAATTCTATTCCATGGACAGAGGACTACTGTTCTGGCGGGCTACTCTCCATGGGGTTTGCAAAGAGTCAGACATGACTGAGCAGGCAGTATGCATGCACAGAAAAGGAAACTATAGTACAAAAAGCTAAAAACTGTAATTAACCTAATAAAATTCAGCTTAAAAATTAAGTGAGGGGCTCCCTTGCTGGCTCAGTGGTAAAGAACCCATCTGCCAATGCAGGAGACACAGGATTGATCCCCGATCATGGAAGATCTCACCTGCTGTGGAGCAACTAAACCCCTGGGCCACAACTATTGAGTCTGTGCTCTAAAGCCTGGGATCTGAAACTACTAAAGCCCATGCACCCGAGAGTCCATGCTCCACATGAGAAAAGCGTCCACAATAAGTCCACAGACCACATCTAGAAAGTAGCTCCCGCTTGCCATTACTAGAGAAAAGCTCATGAAGCAATGAAGATCAAGCCCAGACAAAAATAAATAAATAAATAAAATTATTTTAAAAATGGAATAACTGGTTGAGTAAATGGACAAATAAATGGTTACTGTAAAACCCATGAAACTGGTACAATTACCAGATCTCAGGAATCTTGTTCCTATTCTTATCTCTATGTTGGTAGCACATGTAAAGTACACGTTCATATGTTTTTAAATGCTGTTTGCTGCTTGTTTGTCTCTCCATCGGAAGACCAGCCCGCATTTCATAGATTTCACTAAAAAAGTACTGAGGAGAATTTGATTTGCAAAGATTCTTTTCCCCCAATTCACTTATTTATTTGTTCTCTCCTCTTTTGGTTAATTGTTCATTTATCCCGTTGCCATAAAAGGTGCTAGACTTTGGAAATACGCTGGGAAAGAAAGTGCAGTCCTTGGCCTGAAGATGCAGTACAGACTTTGCTCCAAAGAGGTTTATTAAAATAATGCCTTAATCATGAGAAATTTGAGAAATTTCATAATTGCTTTAGGAATCTTGACTTTACATGTTTCTTTTCCTTGGGGCAATGCTTTTAATTTCCTGTGTTTGTTTTAAATAAAAATAAAAATGGAACTCAGAGGGGGAATCCATTATAGTATGCCTTAATTATAGGAAAAGGTGAAAACATACAGGAGACATGAGAAAAATCATATTGCAAAGCAGGAAAGAAATAACAACATCCAAATGCACAGCAAATTTGGAAACCTTCAATACTTCATTGCATGTAAACCTTACTCCATACTCTTCATTGCTAAAGGTGCTTGCTTTAGTTGCCCACTGAGAAGGATTTGTTTTGCACAAATTTCCAGAGACGGTTAATTTCAATAACATTTGAAAACATACATTTTACACAAATACACTTATGCATATTCATTTAAAATTACTCTTTTTCCTGTAGGAATGACTTTTGTTGTAGACTATATTTCTGAGTAGCTATGTTTCTATATAATGAAGTACCACTGGAGAGAACAGTCACTTGTGGCAGGTAGCAAAGAAATTTCAATAAAGTAAACTCTGAGTATTATCAAAATTATACATTTGGGGTTGTTAGCATGGCCTAGAAAAAGATGAGGACAGGCTCATCTCATTAAAAGAGAAGAAATAGTGGAATTAGCTTGAATCTAATTACAAGCCACACTATCTAATGTAAAAACATGACTGTTTTTTCACTCCCATTCATTTTGACTAGTAATTAGTTTTGGCCTCTAAAATGCCACCCTTTAATCATCCAAACACAGATGTGATTTGCCGTGCAATTTAATCTTGCTTTAATGAAGAACTAATGGACGCATCGCAAATTACTTTCCCTGTTGGAGAAAAATTCTATTTCCTGCTTTTCAAAAGATCAAGAGTATCTTGTGATAATAGCCCAAGCGGCCCTGGCAGCCTCACCGCACAGAGCAAACAAGCTCTTTTACTCAACTCCCAATTCAATGGAGAAAAAGAGGCTACAATTAGCAACAAAGCAGGGGAAACGCAGCATTAGAGCCGAATCACTTTCTGTAGCTCAACCCCCAGCAACCACTGGCTTGTTAGAGCCAGGTCTAAAGTGTCAGGCACGAACAATGCGCTGTGATAAATTACTCTCTTCAAACAGCTGCACTGCTAATTTTCAATTATACACACAAATGGCTCTCAGATTGGAAGAAAATGGAGTGCATGGGGAGAACAGTACTAGATTTCTATGTTTGTTTGGTAGTGAGTGTGGAGGCGGGAGAATGACATCTTGAAAAGAAAGCCGTAGTGAGGAGTCGGTGTTTGAACTTCAGTGGATGCGCCATCCGGAATCTTAGGGAGACCTGTGGTTTCCCCGTTTCGCTCTGGGCTCTAAAAGGCGTGAAATTACGAGTTACTTTCCTTCTTGGGTTTGCTTTTTGTTTGTTTGTTTGTTTTGACCCTCTACCCACTTTATGCTGAACCTTCGCTGCTGACCTCGCTACTCTGCCTTGGGAAGCCCGTTAGGAATGACAGTCTCGGTTCCCCGGGTACCCCTGCCGCCGTCACACCAAATCCCACAGACGCGTCCGTCTCCTGTCCCACTGCCTTCGTTTCCCACCAACCGAATTGTACTTCACCCCTTACTCTTTCATTTGCTCCCATCAGCTGCTATCCCTCAGAGCCAGAGTTCAATGCTTTGTATTCTCTGAGGAGGTACCTCCTTCACCCACAGTAAAAAAAAAAAAAAAAAAAAAACTTTTTGAGGAGAGAAAAATTTTAGGAATCTCAGGATGGTTTTTTTTTTTTTTTTTTCTGAACAAGATTTTGCTTTCAGGGATCCTAAAATTTGGTCAGGGATACAAAAATTTCTCTCAAGTGAAAACAGGTGTCATGAGATAGTCCTTATTCGGTTTTTGCGGTGTAAATTAACACAATTGTCATTCTTTTTTCCATCCCTGTGTCCTAAGTGTCAGCCTGTTTTTCAGTTGCTTTGGACGTTAGAGTCTAGGGAGGAACATGCTGCTGGTCCAAAAGCTTACTCTTTCAGGAAGGATTCACGGTTAACCCATGCCCAATTCCGCCCCACCCCACACCTTTAGCACCTTCACGGCACGTATGTCTCCCGCCCCGTCCGGTTTTTCAACTGTGGCTATTTCCCAAGAACAAAAGGCAAAGACGGGCTTTTTCACTGAGACTCTTGCTGAATCTGTGAGTGGTGGCATGAATTTACTTTCTTATAGAAAATACGAAGCTAATTCCTGTTGAATCTATTTCTTATTCCAAGCAAGAGGATACAGCCACAAGTGTGTGACAACAGGGTTCTTCCTTTAGCTGACTTTCTGGAAAATCTGTTGGCAATCACAGGAGCTGCTCTTTTGTCCTGAAGCAGGGATGGTGTGGTTGTTAACGTATTTTTCATCTTGAAGACACCACAAATCTCTGGCCGCTGTTAGCATCTGCTTATTGTGTTCAGTGACAAGGATGCACTTACCTTTCGGGGGAACAGGCTGGATAGGCAGGCCCCTATTTTACTGTGCGCTTCCTTTGACTCTCAAAAACCCGAAAGAAGACAACAAATGGGTCTCATCTGCTTAAGGGCCACACATTAACACGACACAATCATTTGGCCAGGAGACGATAATGGCCATTAAAATGTTCTGATTTCCAACCATTTTCTAGAAGATTGAATGTAATATAAATTAATGTTCAAAAAAAGGAGCCTCCAGGATGGAATTTGTTTTAAAAAGAGAAACCGTTTTAGAAAGATAGGGTAGAGTAACTTCTTTTAGAGGAGTCTTCCTTAGCAAGGAAAAGCTGTGAGCATTATATATTTGAATTAGGAATATTACCATTCAGAAAAGACTATGTGGAAAATTTAAAATGCCATTCCATTAAAAGTTACTTTTCTTGATGTAGTCGGGGAAAGGCTACTGGGAGGTGGGGGATGGTTGTGATAGTAAGTGGAAATGCAGTACTTTTTTTTTTTTTTTTTTTTTTGCTGAAGTGGGATTTTACTCCTTCTACTTTATAATCGTTACAGAAATTTAAACCTCAAACCATTTCAGCCCAAGCTTATACTAAGCTTGTTAGTGGTTTCTGATGCTGTGGACGATAATGCTGCAGCATTACCATAAATCAGCAGAATTAACTATGATCTTCAGAAGCATGCTTGAAAGTGGGTGACAGAAGTCTGCAATTTGGTGCTCTGAATATTATGATAACATTCTATATTAAATGTTCATAATCTACTTAAAGCTGAGCTTCAAGTACATTTTGTATTTGTGCTTTGCCCAATATTAAAAACCAGTAACAATTATTATGATCCATGTGAGCCTTCATTATTTGCAAACGCAAAATGTAAAAATATCTGGTCATTTTTGTACCGAGTGGCCTTTTTGCCAGGTTTAAAAGTATTGATTTGTTTTTCATTCATTTGTGGTTATTGCTTTGTCCATTTTAGTATCAGCTTAAGTGGACAAAAATTGTATTTTTACCACATTATTTATCTTTCACAAGTAAAATGATTAGATTCAAATGCATTTCAGATGCTATATTGCAAATATAAAATATTTATTATTCATTTTGCCTTTTATATCAGATGTAAACTTTCATATAATCGTATGCCTCAAAAGGATCCATATTGGGCATTGAGTTCCAGAAAGTAACTCTCTACTTTGAAGTAAACAATAATCAATGTCCATAACATGTTTTTTTGCACACCCCTACAAAGCATGTTTTCTATGACTTGGTCTCTGAATAAGCTTTTTATGAGTGAATTGAGGTTTATTTCTTTATTGCCCTTTTTATTCTGTGCTAAATGGCACATACACCAAATCATATTGATCAATGCTCTAGGAGTGGGAAGAAGATATTTAGGCAAGTCATTCTTAGCAAATGAATTTTTTTACAGTGTTGAAAAAATATAATTGCTCATTGCTTGAACTGAAACCACCGCCTAGCCATTTAAGCTTATCTCTAAATACTATCTCTAATAAAGGTTATAGCACAATTAATTGGTTAATTTAGCAGGTAAGCAGTTAGATACTGAGGACTTTTAATATGTAACTTATTGGCTAACATGAGGATCGAATAAATAATGCAGAATTTAAATACAACTTTATTTCCCCATTGACTTCTGTGCAAATGTAAGGAAGTTAGACTTTTGATATTATTTTTCATTCACAATGATTATATAGAAAAGCAAAGCTCATCTAAACCAGATCGTAAGTGGGATTAAATATGATCTATTTTAAATGGATCATCTTATTAAAACCTCATCAATTCCTAACACTCAGATGCTCTCAAAGGAGCTATGCCTCTCAGGTCTTGACTGGGGGTATAGGAGGAATCTGAGTCCTTGAGATTCCACAGTGTACAGTGCTTTCTCAAGCTTGCCCTTTCTTCCCTCCACAGCAGTGAACGACTGCCAGTGGCCCTCCCTCTCAACATCCCTGTGCCCACATTTCATCCATAAAAAGAACATGAAGGGAAAAGACACAAAAAGCACTTTGAAAAGAGAAAACTGCTGTATGCATGCAACAGATACAACAGAATAACGATGACAACAATCACATTAGTAGGTATTGGGTAACTACTAAGTGCTGTGATGTTTAAATACTTTACATACATTATTTCTAATCCTTACACCCAGACAAGGTAGGCATTTTCATCATTTTCATCAATTTTATAGATGAGGAAATTGAGTTACCCCGGAAGTTAAGTGACTTACCATGATCTATAATTTGAATTAAAATGTCTGATTCTAAAGTCCATAATTTAAATCTCTGAACTATTCTGGTTCTAATTGCTTAAATGACTCTACTATACAATCATCATTATTTAAAAATATGTATTAAGATGAATGCTCTGAATTGCATGGTCAGTGTGTTATCACTCATGGAAACCAGGATTTTTGATAAATTTCCTTCCTTGCCAAGATTTTTATGGTATTTTTAAAAATTTATTTTTAATTAGAGGATAATTGCTTTACAATGTTGTGCTGGTTTCTGCTGTACAACAATGTGAATCAGCCTTAAGTATACGTATATCCCTTCCCTCTTGAATTTCCCTCCCACCACACCCCATCCCACCTCTAGGTTGTCACAGAGCACCAAGCTCAGCACCTGTGCAGCTCAAGGGAATAAGATTTGAGAAATATTTGTTTCTTGACCATATTAACTGGGAAAAGAGGGAAAGATGCAGAGGACTGGAGTTCTCAAAATCACTCAGTAAAGGAAATAATGACTTTGATATGAAGATGTAGTGATTGAATTTGCCATTTTAGGTAGCTTCAATGTTTTTCTTTTTTTTGAACATGTTATGTATTAATGATGTTTTCGTCAAAAGCAGAACTATTTTCCCCCTGAATTTAACAGTTCTAAGAGTAGATGGGTAGGTAGGGTATATCTGGATCCCTTGGCACCATTACTTATAATGGCTGAGAAAATTTAGGAAGAGGAAATGAAGAATATCTACTACAGATAACACTAATATGCAAGGGGTATTGATACAGAGATGGAACAAGCAGTCAATGGGATAGAATACAAAGTCTAGAATAAGATTAGTGTGTACATGGAGATGTAATTATGATAAAGCCACATTTCAAATTAATGGAATGGATGAACTATTCAACTCATGTGTGGAGATAGTTGATGACCATTTGAAAAAAATGTAATTATATCATTACTGTTCACAAAAAATTCAGGGAAAGTAATAATTTAATGTAAAAAAATAAATGCACAACAATGCCAACAAAATAACAACACTGTAAAAATCCTACAAGAAAACAAAGTAGAAACTTCTTTATGATCTTTAACTAGGGAAGATATTTCTAAGCAATACAGAAAACTACCAAAGCATAAATAAGAAAAAGTGACAAGTTCAACTACATAAAACTGAAAACATTTTCTACCCATTTATAAATGTGAAAAGACAAGCAATAAACTGGAAGAAAATATCTGCAATGCATATAATATTCAAAGGCATAATATGTATAATATATAAAGTTCTCCTTCAAATCCAACAATAAAAACAGAAATAGTCCAATGTAAAATTAAACAAAGGGTATGGAGAGGCAAATAATTCTTGGTGGATGAAACACAGGTAGTCAAAACAAATGCATAATCTCACTAGCATTCAGAGAAATGCAAATGAGGACAAGTTATCATTTTTCCTCCATTAAACAACGTATAAAAGCCTACTTATGTCTAGTTTCAGTAAGGATGTAGACAGCATATACTGTGGTAGAATGTGAATTGATGTAATACCCATCAATACCCAGGTACACAGACTCCCTGACCCAGCAATCCACTTCTATAAGCAATTCTGTAGAAATATTTTGTACATGTGATCAAAGAAAAAGGTATAAAGATGTTCATCATCGCATTTCTTGTAATAACTGAAAATTAGAAACACACTAAGAGTTCGTTAACATTAGAACAATAAATATGGTACATATACACAGTGGAATATTACTCAGACATTAAAAATGAAATAATGCCATTTGTGGCAACATGGATGGACCTGGAGATTATCATAGAAAATGAAGTCAGACAGAGAAGGACAAGCATCATATGATATCACTTATATGTGGAATCAAACAAAAATTATCCAAATGAACTTATTTATAGAACAGAAACCTCAGAGAAAGAACTTATGTCACCAGGTGGCAGGGATAGATTGAGTTTGGGACTGACGTGTACACACTGCTATATTTAAAATAGATAACCAACAAGGACCTCTGCTCAATTTGCTGTATAACCTAAATGGGAAAATAGTTTGAAAAAGAATACATACATGTATATGTATAAGTGAATCACTTTGCTGTATACCTGAAACTAACACAACATTGTTAATCAACTATACTCCAATATAAAATAAAAATTAAAAAAATAAATATCATCTACATGTGGACGGTTATACAGATTGAAAGAGATCCATTGATTGGTGTACAAAAGGCAAATCTCAGAATAATATGTGTACTGTAGTCTTATTAATGTAAAATCACTCTACACATGTATATGTATAGTGCATAAAAAAATTCTGGACCCCCCAATTTTTAAATAATGGGAGGTAGAGCAAGACTGAGATTAGCCAATTGGGCAATATCTCTGTGTGTGTGTATGTGTGAATTTTTCCCTCTGTATTGTTTGAAAAAATTTTAATAATATTGCTTTTTTTTTGCTTTTGCAGTGAACAAAAACAAGAAACTCACTATCAAATTCATAGAAACAAGGCATATTATAGGGGAGACAAAATTTCATATTACCATTTCCTTTCATTTGCTTACATAAGAACTCTGATCCTTTCCCATGGTTTAGCCCCTAGTTAAGAGAAAGGGTTTTGGAGTCAGATACATGTAGATTACAGTTCCACTGGAAAATTGCTGAACCTTTAGAAGCCTTAGTTTTATCATCTGGAAAATGGGAATAATGGGTTCTTATCTTACAGGGCTGTTGTGTGGATTAAAGAGGTAATGTAGCTAAATTGCAGAGCTCGAAATCTGGCCCAAATTCAGAGTTTGATGAATGGTGGCTTTTACTTTTGTAGCTTCACAGCAGCTCTGTGATGTGGGAAGAACTATTTTAACTCTAATTTTTCACAGATGGAGAAATTTGGGCTCAGAGAGGTTAAACAGCTTTTTCAAGATCAGACAGAATCTGGGGCTAGTGCCTGGATTTAATTAGAATTATTCTGATTTATGGTTCTTTTTCTGAGAAGTTGAAGAAATTGAAGGTTGGATAATTTTTACTTCAAAAGTTGCCAATTTTTATCCATATTTTAGAAATGACTACTTTCACCTGTGAAAATAAAAAAAAAAAAGCTAATTTGCAGTGAAGATTGGTACTAAAGGAACAACAGCAGCAAAATGCCAGTATCTCTACATAATTTCCTATGAATTTCCTGGCCTCTGATGTAGAAATATGTGTCATTTCTGGGACCCCAGGGACATGAGAGACAGATTCCTACTCCATTTTGATTCAAAAGATTTCTTCTACCAATCTCCCATCTCACTCCATTTAGCCTGCCCCATTCTCAAATCTCAGCTTTTTCCTGAAGTTGACACGTCCCTCCAGCTTGCTCCTCTGTCACTCTGACTCCTGGGCAACTGTAAGGCAGTGGCTACTACCATGTTCATGGAATGAATGGAAAATGAGGAATTTTTGTATGCTCTTTGTTTCCATCTTCCATTAATTAATAGAATGTTTAGTGCTACAGATTCAATATAAAGAGGAAATAGCTAACCATGGGACAGGTTGTCTGGAAAGATTTCAGAATCAGCTATCAAGGATGTCTGCGGTGAGCAGCAATCTACAAGATCACCTATACAATCTCTCCTTGACTCTGGGATTCTGAGATTTTAAAACAAATGTTGAATATCTGTTGTTGTTGTCTGTTGATTGGTTTTTGTACCAGCTGCTTGAATCCTGAAGTTAGCTAAAGATGGTGGATTTTAATTTTTTCCTTCCTAGAACTAAAAACCTAAAATTAACAAGTTGATAGACATGGGAAAAGCATAATCTTAGAGAATCAGTGTTAGGACTTGAGGTTGGTGGGTAGCGTAGAGTCAGGCAAAGTACGGCAGAGAGGCACTGGGAAATCTACATACCTCTTGGGTGTGCATGTTCCTTAGAGGAAGGCTAGGTGGGATGGATGACAATATCCAGCGAGAATGGAGACATAAATATATGGTAGTCTGGTTAGAGAACAACATTAAGTGATGTGGCAAGAGCTTGGTGTTCTCAAAGATCAACAGAGAATCCCAGACTTAGAATTATGTGGAGGTTCAGAAAAAGAAGCATGGGGCAAAGGTGGCTGGGCCCTGTTTCCAAACTGGCATTCGGGGATAAGCCTCCAGAGCCACAGACAACGGGGGAGAACCAGGCAGGTGTCAAAGTCAGAAAACAGTTAAGAGGAGGAAGCTAGGACCCAGTTCAAGGCCACAAGGTTAAAGTCTGGTCAAGATAGAAAGCTAGCTACTAGAAATGGGACCCAAGTTCAGAGCACAAAACACCAAAGGCAAGGAACTAAAGTTGCTCCTAAATAGACCAACCTCAGGGTGAGTTCAGGCTGAGCCCAATCTTAACTCTGACCAAGAAGCATGTAAGGAATCCTGTTCTAGAGTTGATAGGTGGGACATTATATTGAGTGATAAACTAATAGAGGCTGGTTTTAAAAAAACTTGAAAAATGCACAATATGTCACATAAAAATGCTTTGCTCATCCCCACCCTCCACCCATATTTGTTTTTCTGGAGGTTTTTTTTTTTTTTTTTTCAGCCACACCACTTAGTATGCAGGATCTTGATTCCCTGACAAGGGATTGAACTTGGACCATGGCAGTGAAAGTGCTGAATCCTAATCATTAGATCACCAAGGAACTCAGTATTAGGAGGATTTTTGCAGGTAAAATTTAGTTTTGTTTTGTGTTAAGAAAATTCAGAAACAACGGTAGCATTCTTTCTGGATTTTTGTTTGTTCATTTGGTTTTGTTTTGCAGAAATTATATTCCAATTATTCTTTTACTATGAAACTACTTATTTTCATGGAGAATGATTTGCTCAAAAGTTATATGTATGCAGATAGAGAAAAAATGACCTATTGATTAATAATAGTCACAAAATTGCCATTAGCATGATGCAGTTTTTATGTTGTTGTTGTTGTTCAGTTGCAGTCATGTCCGACTCTTTGCGATGCTATGGACTGCAGCACGCCAGGTTCCTCTATGTTAAGATTCTTGTGATATGAACCTAACAAAACTATTTTCACAGATGGGCCACTGATCAGGGAGGTCTGGTCAGTGCAGAAAATAAAAATAAGATCGGGCTCTTCAGGTCATGAGATGGAAACTGGGTCTCTCATAAAAACACTTTGATAGACCTAGAGGTAGTATGAGTTTTCTTTTGGTTGACCATATGATATGTCAAGGACTTGCGTCCCCTATGGAGAAAGATTTCTTTAAGACTGCAGTCCAGGCGGCCTCTCCAGGAAGACAGCGGATAGCAGACAAGTTTTATGAGGGCTTTGATTTGCATTAAGTCTCTTGAACACTTCTGAGCAAACGACAGGAGGGAGGCGGGTGGATTTTCCATGAGGAGATTGGTTGAGTTTTTGTGCCAATTGAAGACTATGAATTAATGCTTTTCTGATATTCCTAAAATTAAAACCCCATGAACTAACCATTTTAGGGTATTAAGCTTTGCTTCAAAATGCATTCTCCACAGATGAATCAAAGGGCCTAATGCATTTGCTATTTGGGAATAATAAAGCATGAAATGGGGTGCAGGACTTACATATTTACATAAGAAGAAAAAGCTGGAAAAGTTTAGGAAAAACAACAACAGAGGAAGGTGCCACTGTGAGACTTGCTCTGAAAAAGCAGACATGTAAAATGCTCCTCTTCAAACCACTACCCAGTTTATGACAATTCAGGTGCATAAAAGATTCTGGAGACCTCACCCCTTCTTTTCCCTTGGTTTCTCCAGAACTTCCTCTAGATTTTGCCATTTCCCTTGACTTGCTGGGTACTTCTGGAGAAACAAAGAGCAAGGGGAAACAAAGGAACAACAATGGTATTTTCCAGACTTTTGGTGGTGATCAGGTGTCATGGTTATGAAAATAATATTTAAAATGGAAGAAAAAGAGTCAAGATACAGAAACTTTAGGAATAGCAATGATCTAGTTTTAACTTAAAACTGAGTCAACCTAGACATTGTACTTTACACAATAAAACATTGTCTAACTCGCATAGGCATCTACCCAGCCTCATTTGAAATCTCACATACCATCTTGGGGGCTTCCCAAGTGGTGCTAGTGGTAAAGAACCTGCCTGCCAATGAAGGAGATGCAAAGAGATGTGGGTTTGATCCCTGGGTCAGGAAGGTCCCCTGGAGTAGGGCATGGCAACCCACTCCAGTATTCTTGCCTGGAGAATCCCCATGGACAGAGGAGCCTGGTGGGCTTGGTCCACAGGGTTGCAAAGAGTTGGACATGACTGAAACGACTGAGCATGCATGCATACCACCTTAGGGCCCTCAAGGTTAATTCTGTCAAAAAATTATGGGATCACATAGCTCTGTAGCTGCGAGTTGAATATTATGTTAAGATAACTCTTCAGTTCAGTTCACTCAGTCGTGTCTGACTCTTTGTGACCCTATGAACTGCAGCACGCCAGTCCTCCCTGTCCATCACCAACTCCTGGAGTTTACCCAAACTCATGTCCATTGAGTCGGTGATGCCATCCAGCCATCTCATCCTCTGTCGTCCCCTTCTCCTCCTGCCTTCAATCTTTCCCAACATCAGGGTCTTTTCAAATGAGTCAGCTCTCCGCATCAGGTAGCCAAAATATTGGAGTTTCAGCTTCAACATCAGTCCTTCCAATGAACACCCAGGACTGATTTCCTTTAGGATGGACTGGTTGGATCGCCTTACAGTCCAAGGGACTCTCAAGAGTCTTCTCCAACACCACAGTTCAAAAGCATCAATTCTTCTGCGCTCAGCTTTCTTTATAGTCCAACACTCACATCCATACATGACTACCGGGAAAAAACCATAGCCTTGACTAGACAGACCTTTGTTGACAAAGTAATGTCTCTGCTTTTCAATATGCTGTCTAGGTTGTGAACAAAGCTAGTGGAGGTGATGGAATTCCAGTTGAGCTATTTGAAATCCTAAAAGATGATGCTGTGAAAGTGCTGAACTCAATATGCCAGCAAATTTGGAAAACTCAGCAGTGGCCACAGGACTGGAAAAGGTCAGCTTTCATTCCAATCCCAAAGAAAGGCAATGCCAAAGAATGCTCAAACTACTGCACAATTGCACTCATCTCACACGCTAGTAAAGTAATGCTCAAAATTCTCCAAGCCAGGCTTCAGCAATATGTGAACCGTGAAATTCCAGATGCTCAAGCTGGTTTTAGAAAAGGCAGAGGAACCAGAGATCAAATTGCCAACATTCGCTGGATCATTGAAAAAGCAAGAGAGTTCCAGAAAAACATCTATTTCTGCTTTATTGACTATGCCAAAGCCTTTGACTGTGTGGATCACAATAAACTGTGGAAAATTCTGAAAGATAACTATGAATAGGATTTAAAATTTTACATAAAAATATTTTTATAGATAGCATCTCTTTTATTTTATTTACTTACATCAAAACAAGTTCAGGACCAGAGTCATACTGTATGAAGTCCCTGGGGGAACAGAGGCTGTGTAAATTAGCAGAGGTTAGGCTGCCTGTGATGGCAAGCCCAATTACAGGGTCTTAAACAAGATTAAAAATTTCTCTTTCAAGTGAAATGATTGTGGAGCTCATGAGTCTAGGGCTGATGTGGGAGCCCAGTAGCCTTCAGAGACCCCAATTCCTTTGTTGTTGCTGGTATGCTGTTCTGAGTTTACTTCATGTCCAAAATAGCAGTTCTAGGTCTAATCATCACATCTGCATTCCAGGGGATATAGAAGATTGAGGGCAAAGGAGGTTCCCAGAAACTGCCACACAGCTCATCCAGTTATATTTTAAAAGTCATTGTGTAAATGTATGGCCACACCTGGCTTCAAGGAAGGCTAGGACTGTATTCTTTATTCTGGCAGTAAAGTGCTGAGTTTTGTTAATAAGGAAGAAGGTAAGAATGAGTATCAGAGCAGATAGCCATCAGTCTGTGTCTGCATGCCAACTAGATACCTATTCTAATACCAGTTCTTCATCTGGGTTACTACTTTTTCTTCATTTTATCTTCACCATCTCCTGAATGAAAGTACAGAGCAATGAAACATTACTCTGTTTTACATTACATCATGTGACTTCTATAACAACAGTAATGAACTGGGAAGACAAGAGGTAATGTAGAGATGGCTTCTAACTTAGGAGCAAAAAGACAAGAGGGAACATGGACCTATTCTCTTTCCTCCTTTCTCTCTCCCTCCTCCTCTTTCTACACAAATGTTTTTTCTTATTTCCTGGCCAGAGCACCTCACTGTAGAGGTGAAAATATTTCACATGATCCAGTGAAAAGAAAAATGACAGTTCCTTAACCTTTTTGTACTTAATGGCAGATAAATTAACAGAAAGGAGAGCTGGTTTGTCTAGGTAATTAGTAAAAGAGGAAAATACTAGTATATAAGAAAGCATCAGTAATAAAAGAGAAGCAAACCTTTTACAAATCACTGTTAGCAGAAGAAAGGCAAAAACCTTGAGTTTCTTTGTTTTTTTCAAGCATTGCCTTTCACTGGGTATCTTTTGCTTTGAAATTTTTGCCAATTGAGACAGGTTATTTCATTGAGACAGCCAGTAAGTTTTGCCTCTAACATCAACAAAAGCAATGCATTCAAAGTGAGAAGACTCACTTGTCTCTTTTATCTTCAGGATATGAGTTGCCTTACTCAAGCGAAACTGTATGGTAATAGTCAAAGACAATGTAGGATGAAGACTTGATTGGGCTGGCCTTGAGAGGACAGCAGTATGAGTCAAGAGCAACATATAATGTGTTGATTGATTAATTAGTTGGATGGTGGCAGTGCAATGTGGTAAAAATAATATATACCTAGAACTGTGGCTCTCACACTTTAGGGTGTATAACAATCAACTGAGGAGCTTATTAAAATCAGCTGGCCCTGGGCCTTCCACAAAACTGATTTAGTACATCTGGATAGGTCCCAGAAGCCTGAATTTTCAATAACCACCTTGGGACCAATTTTTGAAAAATACTGACCTAGAAACTCAAGTTCATGTGGAGATATTGATAGAATGTGAGATTTAATACCATAAGAACTGTTTTGACTCATTTCACCACTTATGAACTATGTGATCTTGGGCAAGATACTTAACCTATGAGTTCAGTTTCCTCATTTTTAAAATAGGTAAACATGTAATTATATCATAGGATTATTTTTTGAAGTAACTGGAAATAGATACTTGAAAATATATAGTATATTGTTTGGCACATAATAAACACATAACAAGTTTCCCCATCATGACATAACATTAAGTGCTCCACAGAGACTTTTTACCCAAAAGTTCTACCACAAGTAAGCACCTGAAATTCCTACCAAAGAATCAGGCCTTTCAGTTAAAACACAGTCTTTAGAAAATACCTGCTGCGATTCAAGTAAGTCACTTGCAACTATTAATCCTTACCTGGTGCTTCCTGGGATGTGTTCTGTGGAACAGGAGTCCTGTGGAACATTAAGAGGTGGTATAAGAAAGATTTAATTAACAAATAATTTTGGAAAATGCAGGATTAAACAAAATCAATAAGGTTTTTCAGTGTAAGACTTCTCTGATCCATTAATATGTTAATGTACATTTTGTCTTCAAGAGTGAGGTTGTACATAAACATTTCCTGAATGTAATAGGAAAAGCAGTCTGAATGAAGCATCTCAGGGGAATACATTTGGAATATATGACAAGTTTGCACACACTGAAGTTTTAGGTTTGCTAACAGAGAGTGATAAGCTAAGAGAGAAACAAGAATGGTGGATTTGGGGAAGAGGAATCGGAAAACAAGTGGGGTGTTGGATGGAACCTAGGGAGGACAAGTCCAGGTGAGAAGCTCATGGTGACTGAGGAGATCCTGGGGGAACCAGGGGTCCTTGGGGGATAGGCCTTAAGAAGAAATCTTCAAAGTCAAAATGGCTTAGTCATAATTTAGTCCAATACTGCTCAGCTAGAGGAACAAATTGTGTGCTTTCTATCTCTGTTTTTATTTTTACCTTCATAGCTTCTGATTTGCCTAACTGAGGTCACTTAGGTACTCAGTGGGCTTCCCAGGTGGCTCTAGTGGTAAAGAACCTACCTGCTAATGCAGGAGACATGAGAGACTTGGGTTGGATCTCTGGGTCAGGAAGATCCCCTGGAGTAGGACACGGCCACCCACTCCAGTATTCTTGCCTGGAGAATCCCATGGACAGAGGATCCTTGCAGCTATGGTTCATGGGGTTGCAAAGAGTCAGATACAACTGAAGTAACTTAGCACATCACAGCACAGGTACTCAGTGGAAGTTAATTCCTTCTCTCTTCCAAAAGACAGAAACCTTAATTAGATATTTCACATATGTTAAGCATTGGACTTGGAGCTAAGAATCGAAAGGTGAACAACATACTGTTTATATCCTTGAAGAATAATCATCTGGTAAGATAGAAATATAAGGAAATAGATGATCATACTTGTGTGATAATGTTTAATTAGGTTATACATTCCATTTACAGTGAATGAGAGGTAGTGTCTCAGGAACTGGAGGTATCAGAAATATTTCAGGTATAAAATTATAGTTGAGCTAATTCTTGAGAGGTAAGGGTTCCATGAAATGCAAAGGCTTAGACGTATGAAGGATAACAGAGTTCTAGAGGGCAGATTTTTTTCAGCTGGAAGCAGGGAACGCACATATTTGGTAGAGCCCATGTCTATTTTATGGTGTAAGGGACTAGAGGTAAATTTGTAAAACAATGGTGCTAATACCCTATAATTAATTATTTTCCATCTATGACTTAGCAATGTTTATAAAAGAAGTCAGCACTTAGGACACTATGAATAGGGGAATCTAATGAGCTTTGTGGTCATCCTGATAGATTGCCTCTCAGATGGGCTTTTCAGGGAACATACATGATCACTGCTAATTTTATTTTTTAAATTGAAGTATAGGAAGTATACTTGACTTACAATGTTGTGTTAAGCCACTGCTGAATTTTGAGTATCATCTATGCTCTTTGCTTACACTAGTTCTTGAATCAGATAGCCAATCTATTTTCATCTGAATTAACTGCCCTTCATGGAGAAATGTGAAACTTTCTGTGAAACTGTATAATGTGAAACTTCCTCTAACTACAGTAGTCCATAGCACCATCTTTTTCTGAATTTATTTAGTGTTTAAATGGTCTAAAAAGAACATTAAACACACACCAACTCAACTCATTCACTAGAGTTTTCCTCTTATATGGAAATGATCCCTGAAAATTTCTTAAATCATCATTTAAATTGGTAGGGTCTGATCTGCACACTCTGAAATTCAAGAATTAGCTATTTTTTTCTTTGCTTTTTTCTTTGGTTGTGTCCTTTCTTCCCTGGAGTAGTGGGGTCCAAGGTTTCAATTTACATATTGACAAGCAGAGAAAATAGAAATTTTCTCCCTAAGCAGGGGAGACTATATGAAATTTGAGATCAAGGGACATGTCTCATATCTCTTTTATCATACCTGGTTTCCATTACTATTATTATTATTAATTTGTTATTGTCATTTGGCAGCGCCACGTGGCTTGCAGGATCCAGGGATCAAACTCATGTTCCCTGCCGTGGAAGCATGGAGCCCTAGCCACTGGACTATCAGGGAATTATTATTCTTATGTTGGTCTGTTGAAGAGTCAATGGAATTTGAATTTTGAAGATATAGTTTCCTAAACAAAGATGTTTACTCATTGTAGAGGGAGCCAGAGAAGCCATCTCTCTGCCCCAAGGCAAATGTCTCTGACAAACACCTGCTTCTTTTCTGTAAGGCTCTATGTATTTAAATATTTTGAAAAACAAAACCTGGAATTTTATGAAATAAGACGGGTTTCCTCTAAAATTCAGGAATAAAGGGTTTTAAAATATGTAGAGATAAGTGTCTATAGACCTATTAATTATCTTAAATTCTGGCAGGGAAAAAAGAAATAACAGTGTTAAGAGCTACTGATGTCTATGCTTCCAGTGCTTTTTTGACAAAATGTAGAAGAGAAAAGCAGAATGCTGTCTCCTTCATAAGTGCTGTTACTTTAGGCAAAACTTTGGCCACAAGGTCTGCTGCCTTGCCTCTCTGATTTTCTTATTTCAACAATTGCTCTAAATTCTGGGTAAATTAATTTTCCCTCAAACTGAAAGGTCCTTTTAATAATTTCTTGAATGTTCACATCATTGTCATTAATGGGCTTTGTTCTCTTCACTGTAGGATAACTTCTTTATATACTTGTCTTTTCAAATGCTTTCTTCCCATGAATAGACATCATAGTAAGTCACTTAAAAAAAATCTTCTGTAAATAAGGATTTTTTTTTCAATATTATCAACCATTGTCTCATAATTTTCTTTCATAACTCTGACTTGGAATTACAGAAACCCTGGTCATGAATACCAGGTCAAATTCTATACTTGTAGCTTGAAAAACCAGCTTGATAATAAATACAAAGCTTATTGTAGCTTAAAAAAAAACAAGAGTAAAACATCAGTATGGGTTAGGATTCTGAAGAACTTATTTCTTAAGTATCTTTTGTTCTCACTCTATACTTTGAAGTTTAAACTGAGAATTCAAGATAAAAATATGAATAGTTAAGAGTTCAGGGAAATGTCACTTCTGGAGACTATATTCTTGAGAAGCGTTTTTTTTAATTATCGAGAGAGGGATTCTGGGTAGTGTAATGTTAAGATCTGAAGGCTCCAGTGAATGACACACCAGACTGTGTTAGTCTGTTGGCTCTTCCACTGGTTAGCTATGTAACTTTGTGTCCTTATCTATAAACTGGGGATAACACAGCTACTTCGAAGGGCCTTTATGAAAATTAAATGAGACAACTCATATAAAGGGCTCAGCAGTTTCTTACACATATCAAGGTAGCTATTATTTTAACAGATGGAAGTAGTGTTGGTTGTAAAATATGTAATCTAATGTTAATTTTGTGGTCTGAAGTGTTTAGTTATCAAAAGGATTTTTTAAATTTTTATTTATTTATATTTTATTTTTTTGTCTGCTTTGGGTCTTTGTAGCGCTGTGGGCTTTTCTCTAGTTGCAGTGTGTGCACTTCTCATTGTGGTGGCTGCTCTTGTTGAGGAGCACAGGCTACAGCAGTTGCAGAATGTGGGCTCTGTAGTTGCAGCTCATGGGCTTTAAAGCATTCAGGCTTCAGTAGTTGTGGTGCATGGGCTTAGCTGCTCCATAGCGTGTGGAATCTTCCTAGAAAAAGGATCAAACCTATGTCCTCTGCATTGGTAGGTGGATTCTTATCTGCTGTACCACCAAGGGGTCTGGATTTTTTTTTCTTTTTGTGGAGAGGGCACCCAAAAGCCGATTCTTTAGTAATTTTGTCATTGAAATGTTCTGAAATATACCTCGATGTTTAAAAGAAAAAATATTACTATTATTTTTGTCCATGTTTGCCTGTTATTTTGGCATTGTATGAAATCTACAACTGGGAAACCAAGTAACTCCAGGAATGAGAAATTATAAACTATTTTTTATAGGGCTCAAAGAAACTATTTTGGGGGTGATAGTGCTTTCATTTGGGGAGTGAGGTAAGAACACAACTTTTCCAGGAGAGCTGTATGATTATTTCTGTGTCCTCCAAGAGGGTGGCCAGCCATGTAGATCAGGTCAAACTCACACTCTCGGTTCTCAGCTTAGAGAAGCAAATCAAGTGGCTTGAGAATAAATTTACTGGCCACACAATCAGGTGTGTCAAAAAGCACTTTATTCTTCTACAGGTAAAATTGTCTATCTCTAGCTTTTATTTCTCTGAGAGGCAGAGATTCAATTTCCATTTAATTCAATTTTGAATCTAAATCCTAGAAGGTTTACATGGCACTCACTCACCAAGAATTTCTGGGTCTTAGCTCAAGGAATTGGGTTCAGGATCCACACTTCAATCCATTTAAACGTCTAGCACACTTGCTTTCTCATCTATCCCCTCACTATGCTTTACCATCCCCTAGTCTGGACAATCTATGTTTAGCCTTTGGAGTAGATGTTATGTCTCCTCAACTGGTCTCCTTCCAGTGTTTTTTAAATGGATAAACTTTATGCCCTGAATGCATCAGAGATTGAATTTTTGAAATGCTTTGCAAGTAAGAAATCACGTGTTTTATCTAAGAGCCATCAGAGTAATGTGACTGACAAGATATTTAATGATGTTAAAGAATCATTGTTTAATATTTAAATGTGATAATAATATTTATTGTGGTTACATTTTCTTTAAAAAATGAGTCTTTTCCAGGTAATGTATCTTGTACAAAAAACCAACTGGTATGGAAAAAGGGAATCAAAAAAGTCTTCATCTTAGAGATATATATTGAATATTCACAAGTAAAATTGTACGGTGTGCAGAATTTGCCTCCAAAACTTCAGGGAAGAATCTGAGTAGCAAGAGTATAGACTAATTAAGATTGGCCTTGAGTTGATAATAGTTGAAACTAGGCAGTACATAGAAGTTTATTTTATTTGTCTCTCTGCTTTTATATCTTGTTTGAGATTTCCCATAATAAAAATATATTTAAGCTCTAAGTTCTAAGAACCTCTTACAGCAATCAGAAAACAAGAATTGAATGTCTGTGGTTATGCTAACTGTGGTCATCCATCCTTCCATGAATAATGCTTAGCTCTGACCAATTGTGAAGAGTCACAGAGTGACAGTCAGCAAAAACAAGACCAGGAGCTGACTATGGCTCAGATCATGAACTCCTTATTGCCAAACTCAGACTTAAATTGAAGAAAGTAGGGAAAACCACTAGACCATTCAGGTATGACCTAAATCAAATCCCTTACAATTATACAGTGGAAGTGATAAATAGATTAAAGGAATTAGATCTTATAGACAGTGTGCCTAAAGAACTATGACAGAGGTTTGTGACATTGTACAGGAGGCAGTGATCAAGACCAGCCCCAAGAAAAAGAAATGCAAAAAGGCAAAATGGGTGTCTGAGGAGGTCTTACGCATAGCTGAGAAAAGAAGAGAAGCTGAAGGCAAAGGAGAAAAAAAAGATACACCCATTTGAATGCAGAGTTCCAAAGAATAGCAAGGAGAGATAAGAAAGCCTTCCTCAGTGATCAATGCAAAGAAATAGAGGAAAACAATAGAATGGGAAAGACTAGAGAGCTCTTCAAGAAAATTAGAGATTCCAAGGGAACATTACATGCAAAGATGGGCACAATAAAGAATAGAAATGGTATGGACCTAAGAGAAACAGAAGATATTAAGAAAAGGTGGCAAGAATACACAGAAGAACTATACCAAAAAATCTTCACCACCCAGATAACCACAATGGTATGATCACTCACCAAGAACCAGACATCCTGGAATGTAAAGTCAAGTGGGCCTTAGGAAGCATCACTACGTACAAAGCTAGTGGAGGTGATGGAATTCCAGTTGAGCTATTTCAAATCCTAAAAGGTGATGCTGTGAAAGTGCTGCACTCTATAGGCCAGCAAATTTGGAAAACTCAGCAGTAGCCATAGGATTGGAAAAGGTAAGTTTTCATTCCAATGCCAAAAAAGGGCAATGGCAAAAAATGCTCAAACTACTGCACAATTGCACTCATCTCACATGGTAGTAAGGTAATACTCAAAATTCTTCAGGCCAGGCTTCAACAGTAGGTGAACTGTGAACTTCCAGATGTTCAAGCTGGATTTACAAAAGGCAGAGGAACCAGAGATCAAATTGCCAACATCATTGGACCATAAAAAAGCAAGCGAATTTCAGAAAAACATCTATTTCTGATTCATGGACTACTCTAAAGCCTTTGACTGTGTGGGTCACAACAAACTGAAAAATTCTGAAAGAGATGGGAATACCAGATCACCAGACCTGCATCCTGAGAAATCTGTATGCAGGTCAAGAAGCAACAGTTAGAATAAGACATGGAAAAACAGACTGGTTCCAAACTGGGAAAGGTGTACATCAAGGCTGTATATTGTCACCCTGCTTATTTAACTTATATGCAGAGTATATCATGCGAAATGCCAGGCTAGATGAAACACAAGCTAGAATCAAGATTGTGGGGAGAAATATGAATAACCTCAGATATGCAGATGCCACCACCCTTATGGCAAAAAGTGAAGAAAAACTAAAGAGCCTCTTGATGAAAGTGAAAGAGGAGAGTGAAACAGTTGGCTTAAATCTCAACATTCAGAAAACTAAGATCATGGTATCCAGTCCCATCAATTCCTGACAAATAGATGGGGAAACGATGGAAACAGTGAGAGATTTTGGTTTTGGGGGCTCCAAAGTCACTGCAGATGGTGACTGCAGCCATGAAACTAAAAGATGCTGGATCCTTGGAAGAAAAGTTATGACCAACCTAGACAGCATCTAAAAACCAGACATATTACTTTGCTCACTAAGGTCCATCTAGTCAAGGCTATGGTTTTTCCAGTAGTCATGTATGGATGTGAGAGCTGGACTAAAAAGAAAGCTGAGCGATGAAGAATCGATGCTTTTGAACTTTGTGTTGGAGAAGACTCTTGAGAGTCCCTTGGACAGCAACCAGTCAATCCTAAAGGAAATCAGTCCTGAATATTCATTGGAAGGACTGATGCTGAAGCTGAACATCCAATACTTTGGCCACCTGATGCGAAGAACTGACTCCTTGGAAAAGACCCTGATGCTGGGAAAGATTGAAAGTGGGAGGAGAAGGGGACGACAGAGGATGAGATGGTTGGATGGCAACACTGATTCAGTGGACATGAGTTTGAGCAAGTTCCGGGAGTTGGTGATGGACAAGGAAGCCTGGTGTGCTGCAGTCCATGGGGTTGCAAACAGTCGGACCTGAGTGAGTGACTGAACTGAACTGAACAGAGTGACATAATATTCTTGGAAAGGGGAAATCCTGTTAACATAACAAAGTTTCATCCTATTACACAAACTAATAAGTTGGTTCAGACTTTGGATATGTTTATTTAATGATTAAAATTGTGAATCTTTGATACTCTTCTAGTATCCATTGGTTATATATTCACCATATTAGATATGCAAAGCAATGTAGAAAGCTTGGAGCTATGAAAATACTTTGTAGACTTGAGGATGATTTTTAGTCCACCAGTTTAGGCAGCAGGTTTGGGGACAGGTGTAGAGTAGAGATTATATCATATGAGTTATTGTGCATATCATATGAGTTATTTCATCTAATGAAAAAAATTTCCAAATTATGGCCCCTGTTTCTGAGAGTTTGTATAAGTTGATCTAACCACACTCTTCAAAATGTAACAAGCTGCTATAAGAGAAAGAAGTCAGTACATAAAACATAGCATTAAAATAAAGTAGTGGTAATGTCCATATCAATATAAAAAAAGATGACAAGGCAACTACTGTGCAGGCTATAAAATATTTAGCAATATAATGGGTGATTTAACCCCTGGTTTGTCCCTTATCATGGAGAATTTAGCCCTAAAATACTTATTGAGCACCTCTGCTATGCAAAGAACTGGACAGGAGAAGACAATACACAGAGTCAGACATGGCAGTCATGGGATGGCAGATAACTGGGGGTGCAGCCTGGACTACTTCTGATAACCCTCTCACTTTCCCAACTTATTTTATTAAGTGTAAAATTAATATATTATTAAGATCAGAGTTTAGAAAATTCTGCAAAACATTATTTATAATTAGCTTGAAATATTTAGGAACACATATATTTATTCCCCTTAATGACAAAGAGTAGCTAAGATGAGCAGCCACTGGATTTTATTATTTAGTGCATTACTCTCTGATAATCTTGAAATTCAGAGCTAGGTGTAGGAGAAATGGTGTTTTTCTTCTTAACTCATTTATTCTCACACCCACTTCTTTTCTTCACTTCCTATGTCCCTGTTAGAGCCACAGTGAATTATTTTAATTTCTAAAAGGCACTTCTGTGGGAGAGAGGGGAAAAAAAAAAACATTACAGTGAAATAAATGTTGGAACAGGCAGAGTGTCCTCTATGAAGGACATTGAAGTAGCTAATAGTTCCCCTAAGAGATTACCAGTGGAGTGGTCTTGCATGAAAGAAAGGTGGCATGAAAGATCATTGCTTCAGTTATTATTAATGGATTGCTATTCCCACAAAGATCATCTGGGGAACGGTTCTGATTGGTCAACTGGTACCATCAAAGGTAATTTGTTTAGCTGTGTGACTAATGCCACTGTTTTCAAGGTCTCCTCATGGCACTTCAATTAGATGGAGGCTGTGGCAGTTAGAGAAGCTTTCTTAAACTCTTTGCTGAGTTTCAGGGAAGGAAAACTTTTCCATTAACTGTGAAGTTAAAAAAAAAATCCTATAATGTATTTCTTAACTAGATTAGAAACCAGAACCCTGGTAGGCTTTTGTTTAGCTATTTTGCTGAGGGTGTTCTGCTAAGGCCATTGCAAAAAATGAATAATTCAGGTTGAAAACCTTAGCATTTTACTTAAAAGCCTTATTTTCATTTTTGGAAAATGTGACAGCAAAAATTAGTACTGGCACTTCTGTTTCAATAATGGTGGTGATGTTTAAATGACAACAAATACATAATTGGACTTATATGCACATTTATGGACACAAAAATGTCATTACCTATTTTGGTGGAACATTTTACACTTACTCTATAAACAACAGAAATCAGCTTAAGATGTTTTTATCTATAAGCAGTGAATCAATGTGAGAAACCCTTGTGGCATTCATACTTTGAGAAAAATATCCTTTTTTCCCCTTTCCCTGATTTTGAAAGGATGAAATTGTTTGTTTTAAATAAGACCCTTGATGAATCCTCCTTAAATAAATATTAATCCATTTTCATAACATTCCTAAAGGTCCTGTGAAGATCAATAATTAGACTCCTCCTCAAATTAGAAGGTAGATTACAGACAACTGTAGCAGAATAATTCTATGTTTCTCTCCATTTGATTGAGCTGAAATTGAATATTATAAGGTATGAGACAGCATTTTATGGTGAGGACAGATGAAAGAGATTAGGAAATAGAATGCTGTGAGAGGAATGGGGAACTCACTGATACCACCTTGGGTACCAATCATTTTACCCATGGAAGACTCAGGATAAATAATGATATAAAACAACAAAGAAAAAGAACTATTCTTCTCTCATCTACTGCACAGATATTCATATTAAGATTAAAAATAAATTTATGTATTAATAAGAAATATGACTTTGAGCTCAAAGATTTGCTATGAATTCCTGGCTTACTAAATCCCAAAAGTGAGGTTTCCATATTTCCATACGTCCTTGAAGCTTCTGAGATACATGTCACAAATATCTTTTTAAAAACCAATTTTTAATGAAAGTATAGTTTCTGTACAATATGATACCACTGTACAATATAATAATTCATAATTTTTAAGAGTTATACTCCATTTATAGTTATGATAGCAAATATTCTTATTATTACTTTTTGTTTGCCAATCTCTTGGCATTATACTGTATGATCCATTTGTTAACTTGAATTAAAATTTTAAAAAATATATGGTGCCTTGGTAGGTGTTTTCCTAGATGTCACTAACCTTAAAAATTACACATGCATTCAACTTTGGAGTAGACATTAAACATTGATAAGTTTCTCCTGGAGACCACTATTAGTTGGGACATATGAGCAAATAAGCCTTCCCAGGTGGCTCAGATGGTAATGAATCCACCCACAACACAGAAGACATGGATTTGATCCGTGGATCCGGAAGATTCTGTGAAGGAGGAAATGCCAACCTACTCCAGTGTTCTTGCCTGGGAAAACCCATGGACAGAGGAGCCTGGCAGGCTACAGTCCATGGGGTTGCAAAGAAGTTGTACATGACTTAGTGACTAAACAACAACAACAAATGGATAAATAAACTCTGAGAAATAAATATACAAAACAAATAGCTATAGCTATGTTAAGATTGACTGTCCTGTCTTTAGCATTTTTTATAGGATTAATCTGTGTCTTTTCTTTTGCACTGGCTCAATAAAAATGTGGCTTGCTGCTGTTTGCTATTTTCATTCTC
Source organism: Oryx dammah (assembly GCF_014754425.2). NCBI lineage: Eukaryota > Metazoa > Chordata > Mammalia > Artiodactyla > Bovidae > Oryx > Oryx dammah. Next base: position 70,466,030 of record NW_024070186.1, on the reverse strand, counting down.
TGCTTCTTCTTTGGCTCAGGTAATTCTCCATTCCTGTTACAATTCAAGAGCCCTCAGCTGTTCCTGCATTAAATACAGCTCACACTTCACCAACAGATGGTTCAGTACAATTTGTGTTTGTCTCAGGTCCTGTCTGCTTCCCAGATGACTCAGCAGTAAAGAATCTGCCTGCCAGTGCAGAAGACTCGGGTTTGATCTTTGGGTCATGAAAATCTCTTGGAGGAGGAAATGACAACTCACTCCAGTATTCTTGCTTGGAAAATTTCATGGACAGAGGAGCCTGGCAGACTACAGTCCATGGGATTCCCAAAAAGTCTGTCACAAATGAATGACTGGGCATGGCACAGCACACAGGTTCTGTCTGGGAATGCAAGCTGTCTTGAATGCAGTCCACAGTAGAATCCTGGTATCTGGCTTACAACTCCTCTCCTGTCACAGCCTTTCTTGGTCATTTACTGTCCCCATGCCTTTTTCTTTCCTAACAAATTCAACCCCAACAAAGACTTAAAAACCACAATACAGTCTAAATCAATGATATTGCTTAGAGGGTTAGATCTCTCAGGCACATCCACACTTACTAGCTGACATGAGTTTTAGATAATAAAATTATTCTCTATTGGTAGAATTTCAGATCTCTAAAGATATATTTGAAAAGATTTGGGGGGTGGTTCAGATAAGTCAAAGGGTCTTGTCCAGCACCTCAGAAAACACTCCCAGTCTCTTACTTTGCTTACTTATGAGATTAGTTCTGGTGAGGCATAATGTCCCTTCTCCAAACCATCTCTCTCCCCCAACCTTTATGCTGGATATCAGGGAAACCTCCGCTAAGAAGCTTTTCTTGATTAGTCTCACCATGCTTCAGCCAGCCTGTTTAAATTCTGGCCTACTCTTCCACTGTTATCAGGCTGTTAAAGACTTCCAAGGTCCTGGGCCTCACACTTTTATAGACCTACCCCACATCATATCACATCAAAATGCACTGACATCCCACTTCAACTATTTTTTTTCTGTAAAAATAATTTAAAAGGATTATAATACCTCTATGTCCAAAATTCTTAGCCTTGTATAACTTGTTTAAGATTGACTCTAACTTTTTTGGTAACCATCATACATTCTCAGAAATTTTGGTGATGAAAAAAATATATCTTACTCTTCTTTTAATGTAATGAAGTTTCATGAATATTAAATTTCACAGGCAATATAGAAGACATTAAGGGTGACAGTTTCTGGAAATTTCAATTAAGCACTTATTAATTTACTTTTAAAGTTTTTGTATTGAAAATTTTTTTCAGCTTTTAAACATTTTTACAAATGTACTCATTGTTAAAAAAATTATTCTATTGTAGTACAGTTGATTTAAAATGTGTTAATTTCTGCTATACAACAAAGTGATTCAGTCATACATGCATATATTCTTTTCCATTATGTTTTATGACAGGTTATTGAATATAGTTCCCTTTGCTATATACATCAGGACCTTGTTTATCCATCCCATATATAAGAGTTTGAGTCTGCCAATCCCAAATTCCCAACCCTTTCCTCCCCCAGACCCCTCCCCCTTGGCAACTGCAAGTCTGTTCTCTATGTCTGTGAATCTGTTTCTTCATAGATACTCCTTTTAATGATATCTATATATCAAGCAATGTGCTGGCAGATGAAGTTAAGAAGTTGAAAAGACAAAGTGCCTGTTCTCAAAGAGTTCAAGATGCAAGGAAGGTGTTTAAGGAAATAATACTCATGCAGGGTGAAAGGTGCACTCATAATAGCATTAGGGACACACAGTTGGCTGTGACTAACTGGGCTCAAGCCAGTTCTCAGAAGAGGTGACTTTTGAGCACAACAGTGACTGACTTCAGACATTCCTAGATTGGAAGAGTCTGTGGCTTAGGATCGTTTGTGGAAGATGTCTCGTTGATTATTTTCACATTCTATTTTTAAACTAATACAGTCTTGAGTTCTTGGAGAAATCTGGAGCGTTGTCTAAAATTGGTCTGATACAATTTTTAACCTGTTGGGCCACCTTCTTTCCAGAGCTTCTTTTCCACTGTGTGGGCTTCCCAGGTGGTTCAGTGGTAAAGAATTTGCCTGCCAATGCCAAAGACTCTGGTTTGATCCCAGGTCAGGAAGATGCCTGGAGGAGAAAATGGCCACCCACTCCAGTATTCTTGCCTGGGAAATCCCATGGAGAGAGGAGCCTGGCAGGCCACAGTCCATGGTGTCAGAAAGAATCAGACACAATTTTGCAACTAAACAACAGTAACAACAACCTTTCCACTGTTGAAATAGAACATGGACAGCAAGATGATTCAGTTGCATGTGATCCTCAGAGAGAAACTTCGAGGTCAGTCTATCATGATCCCATCAAATAGGTGAGGAAATAAAAATTCAAGAAGGGAAGTCATTTGCTTAAAGTCAGACGGGCAGTAAAATGGCATAGCTGGGAATCAGCCTACCATCTGTGTGCCTCCACAACACTTAACCTCACCAGTCTACAGATTGGGACACTACATGCACTTTCCCAAACTCATTTTTATGGCTGCTCTTCTCTTAACTTGGTGGCTGGTACATTTTTCTCATTAATTTCCTTCTCTGATGATGAAAGACTTTTAGAAAGAAGGGGGAAAATACCCCTCTCCATACCCAGGAAGAGGTAAAAACTTATATCAGGAAAAGATAATTCATAAAGGAAAAAATGTTGAGCATAAAATAATTCCCCCAATATTCCAAGCTTTTCCCAAAGCTTCTTTTCTAAAGTGACAAGCATTTCCATCTTCACCCTACATTTTTGCCTACTTTAGCAATAAGTATTTTGCTTGATACATAATTTTTGATAAGGGAAGATGCATCCAAACAAAAAAGCTATAATATGTCAAATACTTAAATGAATTTTAGGATGGAAGTTAAACAGAACAATAGGAGTATTCACATTATAATAACCATTTTGAATGATCCCATTTTAAGATCTTATTAGAGGCTGAGAATAGAACCCACACAAACATTGAGTTAGTAAAAGATACTATTAGCAAAAATTCCTCCAAGCCATGAAGATTAGTCTTTGCTGTAAGTTAGGATAATATTCTGTTAGAGGAGTTCTGATTTTAGTATTGTGTAAGCTGTTTTCTTAATACATATCTACCCTCTGCCTAGGTGATAGTCACAAAATAAGGCATAGATAATGCACTTAGTAACACTGAGCTGAATCATGCAAAACATAATTTGTGTGCAATTTTGGGGAGTGTAAAATAAAAGTTGTTTTAAATGTCAGAAAAAAAATCCATAAAAATAAAGCATTCTAAGCAGAGAAAAAATTCAAAAGCTTGTGTCATAAAGGAAAACAATTTATGTGTGCCAGTACCCTTAATAAGTGCCCCAAAGCGTTCCAGGGCTGTTACATTCTCTAATGATATTACAGTATGTGGCACATCTCATCTAATCTGTTAGTAAAATCCTAAAGTCACTTATGTCAGTCTCTAATGCAAGCCAAATGAGTCTTTCCAGTAATAAGAAGCTTCGCAGAATTAGTTTTCGTTTTGCAGAAAATTGCCATTGGGGCTGGCACTTTTATCTAAAAATTTCACTCGTGCATAAGCAAAAAACTCATATATTATTTGGTTACATTCCATCAGTATGAGAAATAACATTGTGAGAATTCTATGCATGCTAATGATATATAGAAATCCACCTGCTTTCAGATAAAATGAGTTTAATTTTCTGTTGCCCACTGCCTGGTTGGCCTTTCATAAATTACTTATGCACAGCTATTATTAAAATAGAGGGAAAGCAAATTAGAAAGTCCTCCTATCTCTCCACTGGATTTAGCCAAGGCAGGGCTGTGACAGCTAGAGTCAGCGTTTTTGAAAAAATTCTGCTCTCTTGAAAAATTTTGCATCTCTATACAATTCTATACCACTGTTGTAAACGTTCTGACCTGCCTTCTTACCAAATTAACCTAAATCCTTTCTATTTTTCAACATTAATGGAATCCTCTAGAGTCCTGCTGATATATATTAAAATATATTTATTGGTTAATTTGAATTCCAGCATTTTGTACCTCATTTCCAGCACTCCTGTTATATCTGAAAAGCTTTGAGCTTTAGCATTAAAAACTTACAAATTAAGATACATACAGTACATCTTACAATTATCAGATCAAAACAACTTTCATTGGAGTATAGAATGGCAAATTTAACTTTCTGATAAAATAGAAAATGAAGGTTGTCTGTGTGAAAGAGTTAATTGGATTTCAAAGAATGTTTTCTAGCTGATGGGGGGAGGTCTTTATTGGTCAATGAATACTTGACCTCTTGGTTTTAAGGACAGGTGAAAAGTTTTTATTTTCAGAGGGTTTTGAAGTCCAAAGTTCTTAATAACATGAGTCTGATTTCTGTCAACATTACATTGTTCAATTATGATCATAAATTTCTTAGAATATTGGTGACCATGTCTTTGAAGCCTGAATAAGTATTGATGAAGCTCTAGCCTTGCAATACCATGGTGTTAAAAAGAGTTTTCAAAGCATTATTTTGAAAAGCAACTTCAACTCCGGACCATATTAGAAAAGATGAAATAAAGAACACTCCCAAGCTGTTTCATAATATTTCAATATAAACAGATTTTTTAAAAAGAGAATTGCATTCTGTGTTGGGGAGGATGGTTACCATACTCAAAGGTCATTTAACCTAATTCTGACAAATTAAACACGCTCATTAGTTTCTGTTGTTAAGATCCTCATAGTGTTTTGATACAACCTTTGCACATAACTAAATGGAGTTTTTAAAATAGTGTCTTGACAGTATAAGTTATCAATGCAAATAAAATTCAAATGAGTATTTGTGGTATACGTCTAGGGTGAAAGTAGAGCAGTCTCAGGAAAGAATGGTGGAATGGGGAAAGGAGACACATACCTTTTTTTTCCCTCATCCTTGCTCTGAATCCAAACTAGCCATTTTCTTTCTCTTCGGGAAAAATATTTCAAACAAAGGTAACAAACGTACTTATGCTGATGTCCAAAATGGATGTTGAAAAGGACTACCAAGCAAACAAAACCTAGCAATACAACTAAAAAGAATACAAATGATTTTGGAAATCTGCTACTGAAGACACTAGAAGCAAATATCATTTTCAGGTCTGTCCACAGAGTTTTTCAAATGGGGTCATCTCTCCTGTCAAAGTTTACTGACAGAATGTTTGCTCCTTGAGAAAACTGGATGAAAAAATACTATCTGTGTATTCAGCATTATTAATTCTAAAATCCAGTGTGTAGTTATATGGTATTCTCTCTCTGCTAAGTCACTTCAGTCGTGTCCGACTCTGTGTAACCCCATAGACGGCAATATGTTGCCTTAAAAAATACATTTATTCTGAAATTTAAGAGGTGGAATTTGTCAAATGTATCAAAAAGAATACAGAGTTTGAGATTAGTGAGCTACTTGAATCATGATATGTTAATCCTCTGTTTATAAAATACTTAACTAGTTGAATTTTCTTAGATGATTTGTGTTTTACCTTGGCAATAGTGGTTGGAGCCAAAAAATCCCCTGGAAGACAAATAATTAGTGTGTCATTACTCCCCAGGCATCTGCATAAAACCTAACACTTGCATGAAAAGAGAAGCATCTATTCTTTTAGAAAGTTTAAGGTAACAGCATGGTTGGCACTTTGTAGACACAGCTTCCTGTCAGTTGTAAGGATTGTGGGCTGGGAAGAAACTTAAATCTAAATTGAAAATAGGAGATGAATTAATCTGTTAGGATAATTCAGGCAAAAAAGCTAAAATAAACTTTTGCAAGTAAATCAATCACATGCTATTCCTTAAAAACTAAAGATTGCTTTTCCTATCAACTGTTTGCTTTGAACTAATGCATCATTTAATCGTTCAGTTTTTTCCCTGTAAATGACTTGAAAGGCGGCATGAAGTTGTGAAAAGCTAGGAACTTTTGTATCTAACAGATTTTATTTGAATCTTGGCTACAGCGTTACTTAGCTGGGTAGTCCATAACCTGATTTAAGCATCAGCTTCTTCTTTTGTAAAAGTGGGATAATTCAGTTCAGTTCAGTTCAGTCTCTTAGTCGTGTCTGACTCTTCGTGACGCTATGGACTGCAGCACTCAAGGCTTCCCTGTCCATCACCAACTCACGGAGCTCACTCAAACTCCCGTCCATTGAGTCGGTGATGCCGTCCAACCATCTCATCGTCTGTCGTCCCCTTCTCCTGCCTTCAGTCTTTCCCAGCATCAGGGTCTTTTCCAGTCAGTCAGTTCTTCACATCAGGTGGCCAAAATATTGGAGTTTCAGCTTCAGCATCAGTCTTTCCAATGAATATTCAGGACTGATTTCTTTTAGGATTGACTGGTTTGAGCTCCTTGCAGTCCAAGGGACTCAGGACTGATTTCTTTTAGGATTGACTGGTTTGAGCTCCTTGCAGTCCAAGGGACTCTCATGAGTCTTTCCCAACACCACAGTTCAAAAGCATCAATTCTTCTTTTGTAAAAGTGGGATAATACATTACGTTTTTTTGGAGGATTGAATAGGTCATGTATGAAAATGATTGACTAATGGGTATGTAGGTGCTCAATAAAAATTAGACTTTCTTTAGTGCATTTAACTAGCTTCAGGTATGTAAGACTTTAAAATGGGCTTCAGATTTTATGTATTTTTGGTAGTTAATTATAGATGTGATTTCCATACATAACTTCTCTTTAGTCAATTGTAAGTATGTAAAAAATTTTTGCTGTTGTACTTAAGTGTAATATATATTTTTGTAGTGTATTATTATGATTTCCTTAAAATTCCTCAGTACATACATCTGAGATGGAAAGAAGAGTTTGTTTCTTTAGAAAGGACAAGGATTTTGAAAATATAAAAGATTTCAATACATTCTTAAATAAGAAAATACTTGAGTTCCTTGTAGAATATTTGAGAATTATACAATGATATAAATTGAAAAATGAAAATATTCTTTCTTTCCATATTCCAAAGACATTTGAAGATGTTGTCAGTTTATTTCTATACATATCCATATTTTTTTTACAAAACTGAGATCATATTATATTTGCTAAGATTTGATAAACATTTCATTTAATAACATATTAGTCCTTTCTCATGATAAATATTTTTATAAGCATAATCTTTAATGATTGAAAAATGTGAGAGTCGCTCAGATGTGTCTGACTCTTGACAACCCTATGGATTGTAGCCCACCAGCCTCCTCTGTCTATGGGATTCTCCAGACAAGAATACTGGAGTGCCCTTCTCCAAGGGGATTTTCTGACCCGGGGGTTGAACCTGGGTCTCCTGCATTGCAGGCAGGTTCTTTACCATCTGAGCCACCTGGGAAGACTGCAAAATAGTCAATTGAATAATCTTATAATTTACCAAACCATTTACTATTTTTGGATGCTTAGATTGTTTCTAATTTAGGGTTCTTACATAAATTTATTTAACTAACAAATTTTTGTCTGCATTTTTTTTGTCTCCTTTGGTAACATAGTTGTCAGTTAATATAGAGATTATAACAACAGTTATAATACCTTATATTCCCACAAATAAAATGAAAGAAAATCCTTCTCAAATGCCCATTGCATAAATTGAGCATGTTATTTTTTGAAACTTTTGCGGATTTAATAAATGAAAAATTCTATTTCTATCAAAAGTATATTAGTAAACCAAATCAGCACTGGACATTATCAACAGAACAAGGTTATTTTTAATTAAAGATTTTGGTGAAATTTATTTTTTGAATGAAATGTATGTTCATTTTTATTAGAACTTTTAAAAACTGCTAGTGGGCTTGAATAATTTTTTTCCATGTTTATTGGAATTTGAATTGTCTTCTTTGGTGAATCATCTCCTGTCATCCTTTTATCATTTAACTATTGGTGTGTTTATTTTTTACTTCTTGACTGATAAGAACTACTTATATAATAAAATAAAAATCATTTGATATTTTGCATTTATTGTTGGCATTTTAATATTATAGTGTTTTAAAATTAATATAGTTTTATATTTTTAAAGTTAAAAAATAGATACTTTATTTATAACAATAACATTTTCATGCTTTAATAAATATTATTTCCAAAATATTAGTCATAGAGTAGAAAAATTATTGCTTAAAATTAATTCTCCTTTTATAGTTTTATTTTTTACACTTTATACAAACTACCTGAAATTTATTTTTGTATTTATGAAGAGGTAGGGTGTTAGTTGGTTTTTTTTTCTCATATAGTAGGCCACATTTTCCTTACCTCTTATATTAGATTTCTCATGGATTTTTGGCAGTTTCTGACTTACTTCTCAGTTATCAATTAGACTACCTATTTATCTTTTGGTAGTTTTCCCCTAATATTGTGCACTTTTGTGCAATAGAAATCTTTGTCCTTTTATCACTATTTTGGCAATAATATAGTAATAATTACAATAAATGATAATTATGTTAGGATAAGAATGATCACCAAGTCAATGACTCATTTGTGTCCTTGGGTAAGCTACTTACTTACCTTTTTGGGCTAAGTAAAGTGGGAAGCATCTGTAAAATGAGGAGAACAGTATCTATTGAACATGATGACTGACACTTCAGTAAGCATTTCACTCAGACTCTTTAGCGGCCAATTATGATTGCCTTTTCATGCTTAACAGTGATTAGTTTAGATAAGGTTCTAAACCAATTGGGCCAAAAAAGAAAAGTCTGAGTAAGAAAAGTCTTACTCAGTCTACTGGACAAGAAGCTTCCTGCACTTTAACAGATGGGTAGAAGTGGTTTCAGTCTGTCTGCTTGTCTGTCTGTCTCACTGAAACACACACGTTTCCCTTTCACAAGGATGAGGAATTCCATTTCCCTATCTTCTACTGGCAGTCATCTTGAGATTAGGAGACAAGCCAGTCTGAGGACACTACAACTGACTGAAAGACAGGGAACATTCGGAAAATAACAGGAGATGGAGCCGGGAGCTCTTATCTGTCCTTGAAGCCCACACTACTTCTGGCAGGTTGCTGTTACTTGCAACTGAAACCATCCTGATTGATACATATTATCTCTTCCTGGTTTAGCATGATAAGCAGATAAAAGCACGATTCCATTGTGCTTTAGAATATCACCAGGATGCACCAAAACGTGATTGTTATCATTAAGACGTCATTAGATATGAAACGTTGTGTCATTAGGCATGAGTTAGTTGATCACACATCTCTTTTAACAAAATGTTTTGAGAATGCAGCTTCAATATATTTACTTAGTAAATGCATTACTGTCATTATTGTAAATATCTATGTGATATATAAAAATACACGTTAGATATAATAAATTAACATTACATATATTCATTATAAAAATTCACAAAATAGGAAAGAACTAGGAAGAGATAAAGATGAAATGACTAATTTAAAAATAATTTTATTTTGTTCACTTAATAATGTTACAGGAAACTCTTCCCCACTAATAGCATCATTATTAAATTTGTTTATTTATTTTATAAAATTATCTACCGGCTCACACACCATTATCTAATCCTTATTGTCTCAGAAAGGGTCAGTAAATCATGAACAGTTGTCTTTAAAAAAAAGTCACAACTCCAAATTCTTTTAAGTACTTCAAATACTTTTAAGTACTTTTTGAAGAAGTTACCAACAAAATCTGTAATATATTAGGCTTCCTTCCCAATCTAATGTCAGGTATATTGTAAAGATTCCATTCTTTAAAGCAATATCTGTATGGATATTTGGCCTCATGCATAAATTTCAATAGGCCACAATAAATTTGTAAATGAATTAAGGCTTTCCTGCTTATCCTTAGCATTGCTAAAACCACATACTTCCCTTAGCCAGACTGACAAACCTTTTATGATAGGCTGGCCAATTTAGAGTGTCAGTACCAACTGTATATTAAACACTATAGGGTTTCTTTTATTCCTTTTTAAAGATAAAGATAAACTCATTATTTCTCCCATATGTCAATAGATTTTCTTTGTCCTCCTGGCATATCAGTTCCCTGCAAAGGAATCCACTGGTTAGATATCAATTATGAACTGATTTTTAAAAATCTAAGTTTTTTTTTCTGGAAAGAACCATCATGAGCAAAACAATTGAAAGTCAGTCCTAGGCAATAGAATATTCTAGTTAATAAACTGTTATGAATGTAGGGGCTTTTGTTTTTATTCTGGCCACAAATTATAATCACAATCAAAAGTACAAAACTAGAGTAGTTGGTGCTAATGTGGAAATTAAGAAATAGCCATGTTAAATCGATGAGATTACTTCTGCCCAATAAGGCAGGTAGAACTAGGAAATTATCATAGTGTAACAAAACCACATGAAGTATTTTCTTAAATGATTTCCACATCAATAAAAAACCACTAATATTATAATATATATCATATGTATAATATATAATACTATCATAGAAAATCAAGTAATATATATTTGTAGAAAAATTCAGATGATTTTTAAAAAGTTAAGTGTAGTTACATCTGGGTATTCTGAACTCTTGGCAAGTGGATTGTACTATATAGCACTCTTCTTAAGGATTTGTTTTGTTGTTCAGTCATTCAGTCATGTCTGATTCTTTACGACCCCATGGACTGCAGCACGTCAGGCTTCCTGTCCTTCACTTCTCCCGGAGTTTGCTCAAATTCATGTCCATTGAGTTGGTGATGCTATCTAACCATCTCATCCTCTTAAGGATTAAACCCTCAATAATCAACTCTTTTTATTATATTTTACTTTTTCCAGTATAAGTTTCAATCACTTATGTACCAAGGAAACGCTTCCAAGAGTCTTTGGTAGATTCCTATAGACTGCTCCTGTGATGTGTGTGAGACTGCTCCACCCGTAAAGAACTTTGTACAGCTTCCCTTTTTGAATCCTTGCTTTGCATTTTATGGTGTTTCTACCTTTTCTTTTTCTTCTTTATTGTCATGTCTTGTTAATATACTAAGCTCTGCTTGTATGAAATGCCCTTCTACAGTCTTTTTCTCCCTTCCTAGTTTGCTGCTTCAGGTCAGTTTTTATCTAGAATCAGGTTATAAATGTTCTTAAACTAGATTGGTTTGGATTATTGACATAAGGTCTCTCCTCTGAGCAGACTGTGCCAATTTTACTGCCTATTTGTTGTAATATATCATTTAATAGCTTAATATTCTTTTTTGCCTTTGAGATTGGTGAGGAGGCCACAGATCCTGATACTCAGTGTTTTCTGCTCTTGACTTGATAGCAGTGGATTCCTTGAAACTAGTTGTGTCTCTGTGTTGATTGTTAAGCCTTCACTCACAAAGGATGATTATAATGCATTTCCTCTTATCCCAACTTCTTAAATGAGCTTTTCTCTGAATATAGGCTATGACAAAACATACTAAGAAACACCAGAAAGGAATCCTGCACAGAACACTAGTGACACTCTACTGAATTTTTAAAAATTCTTTTAATCTAAAACCAAATTACGGTGTATTAATTGACTTGGGATTGTTTCTTTTTGACTTCTGGAAATTCAGAGTCATTGTCTAAATTTTTGGCTGAAATAAAGTAAGAAATAAATAAATGGAAAATCAAATTTTTTTATTGTTTGTCCTTCAATAACTTTTAATTTATTGGACTATTTACTGAAATTAGAGTTGACAGTGATGTTTGAAGTGCCTCTTATAATAGAGATTTTTTTTTTGCAATTTTAAAATTATTTAAGGCCCATTTTCCCAAGAAGTTACAGAAATTTGTAAATCACATAGAATGAATTCCAATAGTATTAGTTTCTGTATGCTTTGTATTTTACAACTTCCAAAGCATTCTCTCCATAATGTAACTTTTGGATCTCAGAATGATGTCAAGAGGTACACGGGGCAGGTATTATCACTATTTTACAGATGAGAAAACTGAGCCATGTTAAGACTGCAACTAATGGACAGACAGACCAAGGAGGTCACATACCCAGCTTGTAAGTGGTAGAATTTAAATGTGAATGTGAATGTGAATCTGGTCAGTGCTTTTTCCCCCTTCAGTTGCTGCCCGAGGAGTGGTTCATACAAGTCCTGAAATGAAAATGAATGCTTAATAAAAACCTATTGATTGATTGATTGGCATGGAAGCAAGTCATGTCTAATTGAAGTGAAAGGATGCTGGCAAGGATCTCAGAATAAGTCTGGAGAGAATCTGAGATGTGCCTGTGCATTTTATTCTTGGCTATTGCTATGTCCTATTCCTACTGTCCATGAAATGGCCCAGGAATACTTCTTCCCTGGCAGTGTCCATAGCTGCTGTATGTGGACCAACTCTCCATGGAACTAGGATTAAGGAAGGACCATGGCTTCCCAGGTGTGTGTGTGCTACAGTCACTCAGTTGTGTCTGACTCTGGCTTTCCAGGTGGTTCAGTGGTAAAGAATCTGCCTGCCAACGCAGGAGATGCACGGGACGAGGGTTTGATCCCTGGATTAGGAAGATCCCACAGAAAAAAAGGCAAACCATTCCAGTATTATCACCTGGAAAAATCCCATGCACAGAGGAGCCTGGTGAACTACAGCCTATGGGGTCGCAAAGAGTTGGACATGACTAACTGAACATGCACGCACGGACATGGAAGAATGACCTCCCCATTAAATAGGTTAAGAAAATGTTGAAGAGTCAGCTGTTAGAAACAGCTGGTCTTTGGTTTCCCATGCATATAGAAAAAGATCACTGGAACAAACTTCCAGTACTTCAAAATTCAAAGTTCTAGGACTTCAAAGTTCTGTTTTTTTTTTTTTTTTTTAAGTCTTAAGAGAAGACTTTAGAATGACGTGGAAGAAACACAAGCTGGAATCAAGATTGCCGGGAGAAATATCAATAACCTCAGATATGCAGATGACACCACCCTTATGGCAGAAAGTGAAGAGGAACTAAAAAGCTTCTTGATGAAAGTGAAAATGGAGAGTGAAAAAGTTGGCTGAAAGCTCAACATTCAGAAAACTAAGATCATGGTATCTGGTCCCATCACTTCATGGCAAATAGATGGGGAAACAGTGGAAACAGTGTCAGACTTTATTTTTCTGGGCTCCAAAATCACTGCAGATGGTGACTGCAGTCATGAAATTAAAAGACGCTTACTCCTTAGGAGAAAAGTTATGACCAACCTAGATAGCATATTCAAAAGCAGAGACATTACTTTGCCGACTAAGGTCCATCTAGTCAAGGCTATGGCTTTTCCTGTGGTCATGTATGGATGTGAGAGTTGGACTGTGAAGAAGGCTGAGTGCCGAAGAATTGATGCTTTTGAACTGTGGTGTTGGAGAAGACTCTTGAGAGTCCCTTGGACTGCAAGGAGATCCAACCAGTCCATTCTGAAGGAGATTAACCCTGGGATTTCTTTGGAAGGAATGATGCTAAAGCTGAAGCTCCAGTACTTTGGCCACCTCACACGAAGAGTTAACTCATTGGAAAAGACTCTGATGCTGGGAGGGATTGGGGGCAGGAGGAGAAGGGGACAACAGAGGATAAGATGGCTGGATGGCATCACTGACTTGATGGACGTGAGTCTGAGTGAACTCCGGGAGCTGGTGATGGATAGGGAGGCCTGGCGTGCTGCAATTCATGGGGTCTCAAAGAGTTGGACATGACTGAGCAACGGAACTGAACTGAACCATATATCAATACATACATTATTTTACAATAATCAGTCCTTTGTCCCCAGAAGCTCATTTCCTTTTTTATTTAGCACAGGACATATCCTAAGAACTTAGTAAAGGGCATGCTACAATATTAAGAATTCTATAATTAATGTTGGCCAGGATTTGAATTTAAATCCATTACTTCTCAGGGTCTAATTAAACTGAGACATTATTGTGAGTGGAATGAGACATTTTACTGACCAACCGTATATTAATGGTTTAATGTGTAAGGATTTTATGTTAAAAGTTTAAAACATATTTGGAATAATGTGTTTTCCTTTGAAGTCAGGAGGAGTGAAAAGTTATCTAGCCTTAACGTAAAAGAAAATCACCTTTGATAGAAGTGGCCTTAATAGGGCAAATATTATTTTATCTCTTTACAATTCTCAGTAGCTCTAAAACACACCACAAAATTGTAAATATAATTATAGATGCTATACCAACATAACTGCTTAGTTTAATAAGTTTGAATTCTAAATTGCTTATTCATTTAGATCATGTTTTTGGCTCTGAAATTGAACTCTTTGGGGAATAATGTTAATATTTTCAGGTAGTTTATTGCAAAATTGTTGATATAGCATGATTCTGTATTCAAAGTGCTTAATTTCAGTTTTTACTTGGCTGTAAAAGGTAGTTTAATGTATGTACTCGAAAATAAGCTGTAAGAAAATAATCATCTGCTGATATTTACAATATGCTCTAGAAAGGAAATGCTATTATTTTGGCAATCATTTTCGGCAATCATTTTCCCCCAGAATTATAAATTATGTGCATTACAGCATTATCATCTTATATGTTCATAGCAACCTTTTCTCTAAAAATTCAAGTGTTTTTACATTTATTATTTCATTGTATGTTAACATCACTATATGTGTTTTATTATATTTCAAACTCACAAATCAATGTTAATTGAAAATAGCATTATAAAATTTAAACTTAAAAGAAAAATGCATAGTCTGATATCTATGAACTCTAAAAATTATAAAAGAGGAAAAACCTCCAAAAATGCTCTGTTTAAAAAAAAATCCTTCAAATTTCACAAAGATGAAAATATTAGTTGGATTATTTAAAATCCAACTAATATTGAATAAAATCATCAAGCATAAGTAAAACAGCCAGAAACGCTGTAAAATAAGCCTTCAGTTTTTGTGTAAAAATGAAAGTGTGTTTTCATGCTTATACAAGCTTATAATCTTCTTCTGCCCCACTTCTCTGATCTCAGGAAGAAAGGATCAAGTTCTTTTGCTTTTTTTCTCTGTTTTGTCAAAATAGAAATCACAGATCTTAGGAGAAGGGGACAAGAGAGCGAAACAAAGGGCAAAGCTAAGGGAGAAGTGGACTGAAAAGAAGGCTGCATACATTTACCCGAATCTGACTGTTCTCTGAAGTTGGCTTATCAACATCTTGTGTAGTAGCAGTAATAATAGCAGAAGTGGCGTAATTGTCACTCATGTAGATACTCTTCCTGAAAACAGAGAAATAGTCTATTAATTTCAGGAAGAGTCTAACTTTCACAAAGTCCTCAGATCAAGGCTCAGGGCATTGAAAAGAATGTCTGAACACTCAGAAATGTTTAAGATTGAACTTCAGCCATTACCTTTGACTTTCATCATCAGCAAGTCCTGAAGTTGGAGCTCTTGAAACTTACTATGATTTCTGCAGTACAGGGATTAAATTTTCTTCCAATTTGCCCTAGGTTTTCTCAGGAGCTGGGAAGGCAGTTCTCCCAATTCCCAAGGAAGTTATTCAAGACAGCATAAGGCAGAGCTCAAATTCTTCTGTTGAGAACTTATCACTGTACTCAAACCAAAAGGAAATTTAAAGAAGGGTGCCAAAACACTTCTCTGTTGCCCTCCTTCACCAAGAGAGATATAAAAATGGATGAGTTACAAAGCAAACTACAGTGTATGGAATATATATACATATATATATATTTTTTAAACCCCACCACTTTGTCTTATTTGCATGAGCACAAATCGCTTTCAACTTAATGCCAGAGAAAAAGGCAACATTTCCTGTGATGACTTGCTGAAAAGCTCACTGTATTTGTTTGATAATGGATTTTCGTTCATTGTCATACACTTCACTCTTCATCAGCAGGAGCACTTCAGGGTAAAGAAACAGCCTTTTACCACACTGGAACAAAAGCTATATAAGAAAAAAAAAAATCCCGAGCAGATGGAATATTATTTGCATTTGCACAAATAGTGGTTTTTAGCACAATTCATATACTCCATTGTGAGCTACAGTAAGCCAGATGTGTCTACAGCATGCTGCAGACGTGGAATCGGCTTTTTGTTTGTCAGACTCTGAGGTCCCAACCTTATGATATCTTTGTACTTGTATATCCATTAGTTTTATTTCAGTTATTTATCAGGAGGGTAAAGAAGAAAATGGTACTATATATTTAAGAGGACCATTGCTGAGAGGGCCAAATTAACTATTTTTTGTTTTCATGAGTGAGGATCAAATAGGTTTCAGTTATGTGAATGTCCATCTAGAGGTCTAGATGATGATGCAAAATTAGAAAGCAGAATATAAGTGTAGTAAAATTCAATTCTCTATGATTACATTAAATAATCTGTGACATATATTTTTTTCTTAAGTATCTCCCATGTGAAGTAGATCAACAAATTATTAGGCATGACTGAAATGGAATTTTATATCTGAAAACGATCTTTGATACTATCTAGACCAATTTCCTTATTTCATAAATCAGGCAACTTAGTGATTAAAGTGAGTTGGAACTGAAGTGAGCTGTAGGAACTGGTGCAGACAGAACTGAAGCCTGGTCTCCTGACCTTGAATCCAATCATCTATCCACATTTCACCAATTTCTAAAATGTTTTAGTTAGGCTTCAAACTTAGACAGGTTTGATAATTCAAGCATTAAAAAAGTGAAGCTAACAAATTTTTCTCAGCCTTTAGTATGCTATCTGTGCTGTATCCTTCTAAGAGCAGGAAATAATAAGCAGCATTTCCCAAAGTTTCCTGGCCCAGACTCCCATTTTCCACAATACATACAAAAGGTCACTTGTGTACATTGTTCTTTTGGGAATTGCAGCAATGGAGTATTACATCTCCTTTTTCCTTTTTTAGAGTGAAAAGACATAGAGCAAATTTAAAGAAATTACAAGGGGAAAAAATCATGAATGACATCAAAATTCTGACAAAGATAAAATAAAGGTATTCAGTTTAATTTTTAAAAATGAGTGATATATTTAAATATAGACATTTTTGATCAGTTAACATTTATTTATTTCATTTCTTAAGCAAGCCTCTGCTTTCCATGTTATTCTCTATGTCTTATATTAAAAAAGTGTCTGTCCATGCTGATAGCGGAATAGTGGCTGCTCTCTATCTACATTAATTCAGGATCTAGTGGGTAGCCCAAGAGACATTTTTATCTGGCTTTGAGATTCTCTCATTCATTTGTCCATTTAATCACAGAAAGATATAATTGAGCTCCTACTCCTATCAGAGCTCCTATCAGGAACTGTGCTAGGCATTGAGAGTACAGAAGTAAATAAGTAGAGCACTTCTCTTCCAAATAACAAACAAATAAATATATATAATCAAGTGAACAAACATACAGAGAAAAAACAATTACAATAGAACATGTTACACTATATTCCATACCACATCTTATACTTTCTGATAGTATAATACACAAAAGTGCTTATAACAGGATGTTCAATACAGTTCAGTTCAGTTCAGTCATTCAGTAGTGTCCGACTCTTTGCAACCCCATGAACCGCAGCACCCCAGGCCTCCCTGTCCATCACCAACTCCCGGAGTCTACCCAAACCCGTGTCCATCGAGTTGGTGATGCCATCCAGCCATCTCATCCTTTGTCGTCCCCTTCTCCTCCTGCGCTCAATCTTTCCCAGCATCAGGGTCTTTTCAAATGAGTCAGCTCTTCGCATCAGGTGGCCAAAGTATTGCGGTTTCAGCTTCAACATCAGTCCTTTCAAGGAACACCCAGGATTGATCTCCTTTAGGATGGACTGATTGGATCTCCTTGCAGTCCAAGGGACTCTCAAGAGTCTTCTCCAATACCACAGTTAAAAAGTATCAATTCTCCAGTGCTCAGCTTTCTTTATAGTCCAACTCTCACATCTATCCATGACCACTGGAAAAACCATAGCCTTTAGACGGACCTTTGTTGGTAAAGTAATGTCTCTGCTTTTGAGTTGGATTGTGAAGAAAGCTGAGTGCCGAAGAATTGATGCTTTTGAACTGTGGTATTGGAGAAGACTCTTGAGAGTCCTTTGGACTGCAAGGAGATCCAACCAGTCCATTCTGAAGGAGATCAGCCTTGGGATTTCTTTGGAAGGAATGATGCTGAAGCTGAAACTTCAGTACTTTGGCCACCTCATGCAAAGAGTTGACTCATTGGAAAAGACTCTGATGCTGGGAGGGATTGTGGGCAGGAGGAGAAGGGGACGACAGAGGATGAGATGGCTGGATGGCATCACTGACTCGATGGATGTGAGTCTGAGTGAACTCCAGGAGTTGGTGATGGACAGGGAGGCCTGGCGTGCTGCGATTCATGGGGTCGCAAAAAGTCAGACACAACTGAGCAACTGAACTGAGCTGAACTGAACTGATGGGACCAGATGCCATGATCTTAGTTTTCTGAACAGGATGACAATGATGCAAGTGGAAAGGCATATCACATAAACAAAGAGGTCAAGGAAAGCCTCCTGCAGAAAAATCTATCTCAACTAAGACCTGGAGGATAACCAGGCACAATGAGAAGGGGAGAAAGAAGAAAACATTCAAGGCATAGAGACCAGACTGTACCAAGATCAAGAGGACATGACTAAGGACATGGCATATTCTAAGGGTTCTGGTGCTAGTGTTTGCAAGTGCTGGGGCATAGAGTATGACAAGGAGGCTAGAAGACATAAGGCTGGAGAATTAAGTAGACTCCAAAAGACGAGGCTATCATGAACTGTGTTGAAGAGTTGAGACTTTGTCTCCTGAATATTGGGTATGGTGGGAAGCCTCTGAAGGATTTTATTGATACTTTGTCAGATTTGAAATTCAGGATAATCATTATGCTTACTAGCTGGGTTGAAGAGGAGTGGGCAAGGCTGAAAGTACACAGACAATTTAAAAAGCTGTGAAAAAAATCTAAGAAAAAGATGGTGGTGAACTGAACACAATAGTGGTGGTGATAAAAAGAAGTAGACTGAAGACTATTAAGGGGGAAACATATACCATTCTTAAGGCTAGATGATGTGTGTAGACTGGAAAGAGAGATAACTCTAGGTGATTCACAAGTTTGGGGTGTTGATAGGTTGCTTTACTTAGTTACATCTGATTTTGATTATTTTTTTTAATTTTCATTTTATATTGAAGTATAGTTAACAATATAGTGATAGTTTCAGGTGCACAGCATGATTCAGTTATACATATACAGGTACCTTCTTTTTCAAGTTTTTTTCCAATTTAGGTTATTATAGAATACTGGACAGAGTTCCCTGTGCTATACAGTAGGTTCTTCCTGGTTATCTATTTTAAATATAGCAGTGTATATATGTTTTAACCACTTGATAGCAAAGAAAAAGAAATTACCTTAACTTAGATTTGAAATGATATAGAATAGCAGAGTTGCAGTGACCTCCTAAAAGCTGAGGTTAAAAGAAAAATGCTTTTAATCTCTTCTTATTGTAACAATAGAAATATTTGTATCTTAACAACTTTTTAACTAAAAAGGAAGTATTTTAATTTAGCTAATGTGCATAATCTTCAAAAGTGGGTGAAGAAAATAATGTCATTTCTAACTCAGAGATAGTTACCACTTTAACATACAAATGTTTCTGTCTGAAAACTTATTATCTAATTTCAGGAAATAAATTTTGATATTTGCATTTCTTTTCACTATTTTTATGTGTACATTTCACAGAACTGGCTTCAAATGCATGTGTAATTGTCTCAATTTTTTAATTTAGCATTTTGTTGCTTACATTTATCCTGTGTCATCATATAATTTTTAAAAATGTAATTGTACTAATAGGACAGTAATCTACTATACTAAAATTTTTTTATCTATTTCCCTACTGAAAAACAGTAATTTATTTTTTTTTTCTTCAAAATAAACCCTGTGACAATGAACATTTTTAAATGCAATATTAGCCTTTGGTTGTTGATTGAGGATACATTCCTTGAAGTGGTATTGCTAAATCAGAATTTACATCTTGAAGTCTCTTAATAGATAATGCCCAGTTGACCTTATACTTGATAACAATGTTT